>NC_064282.1:17348731-17648731 GCF_019186545.1 Solanum stenotomum | reverse complement strand
AATGTGAATGAAAAACTGGCTTTGGGCTTAACTATTTTACCATTATGTAATTCTTGCAACCATAACTTTTTTCTCCTACATTATTCCTTTATGTCCATTCAAGCTTATGGGTTGTCTTTTGTCTTACCCTTAACATTCATCACTGTGTTAAACAAATTGTCAAAATAATTTTTTTCAATGTGCATCACATCAAAATTATGTTGTAGCAGATTGTCCTTCCAATATGGCGACTCCCAAAATATGTTTTGTTTGGTCCAATTATGTTCAACACCATATCCAGGAAGTCTAGAAGGTGAAGCTTCTGTAACTTTAGGTAATTGAGAAACTCTCTGCCAAATTTGATGCCCTGTGAGTAATTGAGGTGGGGAGGGGAGTCATTTTCAACCTTATCTTTCCTAAATGCATTTTTCATCTTTCTAAACTCATGGTCCACTGGCAAGAACTGGCGATGACAATCAAACCATGTATTTTTTCTGCTATGCTTTAAAGTGAATGCCTTACTATTTTCCATGCAATCGGACATGCTAGCTTTCCAACTGTCATCCAACCAGACAACATCCCGTATGCAGGAAAATCATTAATAGTCCACATTAAAAAAATATGCATAACAAAATTCTGCTTAGTTGATATATCATAAGTCAAAACGACTCCAAACCACAATTGTTTGAGCTCATCTATCAATGGTTGCATCAATCAAACTTTTTGTATTACGGGAACTCATGCTTATTGTGAACAACGACACTAACCTACGGTATGAGTGTCTACGATCGTCGATAATATAGTAACCCAACCAAGGGTTGGGGTCATGTCCCAAGGGAGTGATTTTGAGAATTAATAGAAAAATAAAATTAGTTCTAACTAGTCATAGCTAAAGACATTAACGACTAAAAACATTGTAAATTAAAGGGGGTGACACAAAAGTGTCAGATATCAAATAGGGATTTTGTCACAAATATAGCAAAAATAGTAAAAACAACAAAGAAATCTATGAATGAGAGAGGATTCTTGGGATGTGACCGCAATATATATTGGTATAAATCGTTGGGTACATGCTTTTGATAGGAAATTTGCAAGATAATAGTGACTAGGCTAAGCTTTAGATGGAAATAAGTTCCCTCTCGGGCAACATTTCTCCTTTCAAATGGGTTTCTCTCGGACATCCATTTGCCACATGAAGGCCAACCTATGTCTTACCCACTCACTCTCTCGAGCTGAGTGTTAGGATATGGGACTAGGGCTCACCCTCTTGGACTGAACCTCATGTCGACCCACTCCTTAGGCCATCAGTCTAGCGGTCTTGGTTTCGCTACCCCTCTCTCGAGCAAGCTGAAAACACATTGGTTGTTTTGTATTTGCAACTACAAATCCATTAAATTAAACCACAACCACTAGGTAAAATCATCATTAAAATACATCTAACAATCAGCAAGCAAAATCCAATAATAATCTCAACACATATTTTCTAAATCACACTCCAAGAATTGGGATATTAGTAAGACATGAACAAGAGACAGAAATTTATACCTAACTGAGCTTGCATTCAAATGGGTATGGAGATTTAAGTCTTGTTACAGGCCAATAATGAAGAATCCAATAGACCCAACTCCAAATCTAGAAGATAAAACCCTCTTCTTCTTCAAGTCTCAAAAACCCTCTCAAGCTTAGAGCAAAAATATCAAAAAATACTATTCTATATGAAAATTATAATAATTGTTCAACTTCCTAAAATAAAATTCTAACTAGTATTTATAGTTATTACAGATTTGTGCTGCAGCGGATCATTTGGCGTCATTAGTCGAAATCGCTGATCAACTCGGCGATTTGCCCTTTGGTGTAGTTCGTCGCCGTCTTGCACCAACCTTCAGCATCGTCGTACCCTGTGTCATTGGGCAACATAGTACTGATTCGCAGAATTATTCGGCGATACACCGACTTCTCCCTTTCTCCACCGACTTGATCCTTTTCTTCAAGGCTCAACACACTAGAGCAATAGGCGAAGTAAAACCCTTCGGCGACTCGCCAAGTGGACTCGGCGATCCTCGGGCCTTTGTTTCTTTGTTCTATTTAGCCTTTTCGTTCCTTTTTGCGGCGTAGTGTCCATGTTTTCCTTCAAACTTTAAATACCTGAAACTTAAGAATTTCCATCAGATATTGAGGTAAAATAAGTATTTGAGGACACAATTTCTATTAAAATATAGCCCAGATGAGTCCACAAATTGGACTCATCTGGGACCTGTAATAACACAACTTAGAAAGATGTAGGGACTGGTCATGCACATTTCAAGAGAAAGATTATATAGAGTAAGAAATACCAACCAACATGAATAAGGCGAAGCATAATTAGAGAATGGTGTGAAGCTATCTGCACACAATCTCAATCTAACATTTCTTGGTTCACTAGCAAAATCAGAATATACATTATCAAAATGCTTCCATGCTTCACCATCAGATGGATGAGACAAGATACCCGACGACCTTCTAGATTCACGATGCCATCTCATATGTGGGGCAGACCTCATCGATGCATATAACCTCTTCAACCTAGGAATGAGAGGTAGATAGTGCATCTCCTTAACTGGGACCATCTTCCCAGCCGGAGTCCTCTTATAACGAGCATTTCCACAAAATATATAATTTTCTAATTCACTATCAGTCTTGTAAAACAACATGCAACCATTAACACAACAATGAATTCTATCATACGTCAATCCTAACTTGGAAATCAAACGTTTTGCCTGATAGAAGTTCTTAGGTATGTTAAACTTCGGATTAACTAGTTCACTCAAAAGATCAACCATTAAGTCCATAGCAGCATTAGGAACATTCCAATCTGATTTAATATTCATTAGTCTAACCGCAACTGACAAGACAGAATGCAGACTCCCTTCACATAGTGGACGACTAGACTCTTCTAATTGATCATAGAAGCGTCTTGCTTCTTTATTAGGAGCTTCATCAAAATATTATTCCGGTTTCATCCCACCTTGAGCCTCGAAAGCATCATTGATCATCTCATGAACCCTATTATGTTCAACCCTATCCTGTTCAACCCTAATTTGACCATGTGCTGCAATCATATTATATTCATCCACATGCATCAAATTATAAAACATATCATTCAATCCATCTATTTCTTCATGATCAATCCATACAAAATATCTAGGCTTAAATCTATTACGGTACAAATGAGCCATAATTGTACATGGTTTATAATATTTTAAGCACTTACATGCACTACAAGGACACCTAACCAATCCATTATTCTTGAAAATGTCAAGTGTCATTGCACGTTCAATAAAATCTCTAACACCGTCAATAAACTCAAGTTTTAAACCAGCACTAGTTTCATAATGCATATTATACATCCACAAACGATAATCTATCTACAAAAATATAGATATTCAATTAGTTTTCACTTAATTCTAACAGCTAAATCCACCAACTAAACCACATTATTTATTTTTACTTATTTAAACAACTTAGCAACTTTTTACCTTTAACTAGTTTAGTATTGACTTAATTCCAACAACTAAATCCACCAACTAAATCACAATATTTATTTTAACTTATTTAAACAACTTAACAACTTTAACTAGTTTAGTTTTGACTTAATACAACTACTAAATTCACCAACTAAACCACATTATTTATTTAAACTTATTTACACAACTTTAACTAGTTTAGTTTTGATTTAATTCCAACAACTAAATTCACCAACTAAACCACATTATGTATTTGAACTTATTTAAACAACTTAACAACTTTTTAACTTGACCTAGTTTAGTTTTGACTTAATTCCAACAACTAAATCCATCAACAAAACCACATTATTTAATTTAACTTATTTAAACAACTTAACAACTTGACCTAGTTTAGTTTTGACATAATTCCAACAACTAAATCCACCAACTAAACCACATTATTTATTTTAACTTATTTAAACAACTTAACAACTTTTTAACTTGAACTAGTTTAGTTTTGACTTAATTCCAACAACTAAATCCATCAACAAAATCACATTATTTAATTTAACTTATTTAAACCACTTAACAACTTTTTAACTTTAACAACTTTTTAAAGCTAACTGTCAACACTAGATGGACACAAATCGATCTTGCAAGAAAATCAATTTTGTCATCAATTGGATCAACTAGTGTTGGTACTTATGCTTAACAAATATATGATTTCTAAATTTAAAGCTAAGTGTCAACAATAGATGTACATAAATCGATCTTGCAAGAAAATCAATTTTGTCATCAATAGGATCAACTAGTGTCGGTACTTATACTAAACAAATACATTATTCCTAAATTAAAGCTTAATATCAACACTAGATGGATAGAAATCGGTCTTGCAAGAAAATCAATTTTTTCATCAATAGGATAAGTTAGTGTTGGTACTTATGCTAAACAAACACATTATTCCTAAATTAAAGCTTAATATCAACACTGGATGGACACAAATCGATCTTGTAAGAAAATCAATTTTGTCATTAATAGGATCAACTAGTGTTGGTACTTATGCTTAACAAACACTCGATGGACACAAAAAAATTATCACAAAATTAAAGCTAAGTATCAATACTAGATGGACACAAACACATTATTGAAAAAAAATTGTACTTGAACTTTAGAAATTTAGAAGCACCAGCCTTATCTCCTACTTTGATGAAAGAAGCGATATAGTCTTGTATCAACTTTTTTAGATGTTAAGCTTCCTCAGTTGCCTAGCACGAATAGTTCTAAAATTAGTTAAATCTAAACTTCAAATCCAAGAATATTAGTTATATATATTCAAGTTTTAATAAGTTCAAGTTTTCAATTCAAGTTCATATCTAATTTCTAAAATTAATTAGTTATATATTCAAGCTAATTAGTTCCAAGTTCAAGTTCTAATTTCAAGTTCAAGTCTAAGTTCAACTTCAAATTTTAAGTTCAACTTAGAGTTCAAGTTCTAATTACAAGTTCTAAGTTCAAAGCTCAAGTTCAAATTCTAAGTTCAAATTCAAGTTCAAGTTCTAATTTCAAGTTAATGACATTCAACAATTCATCATCTATACTCATAACACTTCATGAATTACTAATTTCTAACTTCAAATTAACAATTTACTAACTAACAATCAATCAAATCCAAAAAAATCTCAATTCAACCTCAAATAACATATTCTCAAGTTTAAACTAGTCCTAAAATAAGAAAATCTTAATTATTCACTAACTAATTAACAATGCCCAATTTTAAAATGCCTAATTTTTTTTTTAAAAAACTCTAAAATAAAAATCTTCAATTCTCTATACCTAACTAACAATAATCAAATCAAATTAACAATTGCATAGTAAAACTCAACAAACAAAAACAATAATATACTAACAAACAATCAATTATAATAACTAGAATTGAAAACAAATATTTAACACTTACCTTAACAAATTAGGAGAGGCAACAACACTCACGAGCAGCGACGACGATGAAGAGAAGCACTGCAGCAACACGACAACCGGTGAGGGCGACGGCGACAGGGAAGGGCGGCGATGTGCAGGGTGATCGTTAGAGAGAAGAAAGAGAATAAGGGTGGAGAGAGAGAGAAGAAAATAAGAAAAAACTAGATCTGTCTTTCAGATATTTCATAAAAATCAACGGACAGCGTCTCTAAGTCAGTCACTTTTTTTAAATATAGTTGATCAATATTTTGACGAAAAAGCGACGGACTAGGAGACATTGTCCATCGCTTTCTTAAAATAGTTGACCAAATATTTTGACCAAGAAGCAACGGACATAAAGATGTCGTCCCTCGCTATGATAAAAAATAATAATTAATAAAATTAAATAAATTAAAAGTGACGGACTGCTTTGTTAATTTTTAATTTATATATAATTATTTTTAGTAAAAGCGATGGATGGCGTCGCCATTTATATTAAATAAATAATTAGTAATTATTTATATATTTGGCGCTAAAATCCACAAAAAAAGTGACATACTAAGAGATGTCGTCCGTCGCTTTTTGTAAAATAATTTTAAAAATAATCATTTTTATTACAAAGCGACGAACAGTGTGGCAAATGACGTTGCTTTTTGGAGCAGCACCGTCCGTCGTTTTTCTGTCCGTCGTTTTTTAGGTGTTTTTTAGTAGTGAACAATCTACAAGTGCTGATAGTCAAATTTTATAAACTCCATCAGAGGCTGATTCTTTGAACTTAAAGTTATATGATTATCTACTTGGGATAAGATGTTAATGCTTCACCAAGATTGTCCTTTTCCTCCAAGTCGTCAAACCAGGTCAAAATCTTATTTCATAAGCGTAACACGCTTTGCATTAATAGCACATAGCATTGCATCTTCAAACAAATGAACTAAAAAATCTTCAGCAACCTCTTGAATAACAATTAACACCTCAGCTTGCCAACGAGTTACCTCAGGTGCAAAAAAGTGACTAACTTCTCTAACATATCTGATGAAAAAAACAGCTGGAATAACAAGATTCCACGTCTTCTGAAAGTGCCTAATTTCTCGAAGCGCCACTGTCCTTGGCTTGTAACGTTTCTCCTGTTTTGACTTCGGTCGGCACTGAAGTTGTCGGCGCAGTCCTTGTACTTTTTCTTGTAGGCATCGATGGAGTCGTTGAAGGTCCAGCTTCAACAGAAGGTTTGGTGCAACTTCGTTTCACTAAGTATTTGGTTCTTGCCATGGCTGCTGGTGCTGTTGCAGAGAAGAGCATATTTGAGTAGATTGTTAATGGAGGATTTCAATAGTTTGAGAGAGAAATTGAGTTCCTGCTTTATATCATTTTTTTATATTTTGAAGAAGAATAAAGAGGTAGGTAACTTGTACTCAACCCTTGTCACTGATATTGATACTGACACTACTGACATTGACATAATATACCTTTGCTTTTTTTCATTAAATGGTATCTCTAATAAATGATAATATGAAGAAAAAATGAGAAAAGAATAAAAGAGAAAATAAAAATAATTTATTTTATATTCTTAGAAAGGTGAAAGTATAGAAAGAGAGAAAAAAAGAAAAGAAGATAAACTAACAAAAAAAGTAGAAATAATAAAATTATTACCAAATGGTATCTTTAATAAAGGATAAAATTTAAAAAATAAAAGAGAAAAGAATAAAAAGGAAAATAAAAACAATAAATAAGAATGAACAAAAGAAATTAATGACAGGACAAACAGAATAAAATGAAGAAAAAAGGGGTGGGGTGGGGGGGGGGGTATGGGCTGTAATTTTTCTTTTTGTTGAGAGAATTGATATTTTTTGAATTACTCTAGATTGGGCTATGGACATGTAATTATGTGAGCGGTTACAGTTTCAATTTTTTTGCCATTAATTATGAGACCCACAATTTCCTTGTATATCGAACCAAGAAAACCTTTCTCGGCCTTGATATATGATTTTATACAAACTAAATTTCATCTCTCCTCTTCACATTCTCTATTTCTCTCCTAAAATCACTCTTACAATTTCAATTTGAAATTTGAAATTCATCGTCTCCCTCCTAATCGTGTTTTCACTTTTGCAGGTAACCGCCTTGATCGTTTCTCAACCTCTTTGTTTTTTTTTTTTTGTCTTTTAATCTGTATATGTATTATTTTTTTTTATTTTTTGGCTAAATTTTTCTCAAAAGTCTATCATCAGTCATTAGATTCTCAGCTTTTTCAAAAATAAAATAGATGATGAAACTCAATCTAAGAGGATTACGAGAGGTATGCCATTGCATGTCCAAGTGGTTGGTAATTCACCTTCGTTTTCACTAGGTTTAACACAAAATTTTGAAGTCAATGCAGGGTTTATTGTGAAATCTAGACAAATTCTAGTGGAAAATTCTATTGAAGAGTATACAAGAAAAACAATAATTCAGTTACATTGCAACAAGTTATTAAAAATGACAAGGCAAGCGACATTAAATTAGTCAAAGGAGGAAATAAGAGAAAAGTCAAAGAAAGTGATTCTNATGGACATGTAATTATGTGAGCGGTTACAGTTTCAATTTTTTTGTCATTAATTATGAGATCCACAATTTCCTTGTATACCGAACCAAGAAAACCTTTCTCGGCCTTGATATATGATTTTATACAAACTAAATTTTATCTCTCCTCTTCACATTCTCTATTTCTCTCCTAAAATCACTCTTACACTTTCAATTTGAAATTCGAAATTCATCGTCTCAATCCTAATCGTGTTTTCACTTTTGCAGGTAACCGCCTTAATCATTTCTCAACCTCTTTGTTTTTTTTTTTGCCTTTTAATCTGTATATGTATTATTCTTTTTATTTTTTGGCTAAATTTTTCTCTTAAGTCTATCATCAGTCATTAGATTCTCAGCTTTTTCAAAAATAAAATAGATGATGAAACTCAATCTAAGAGGATTACGAGAGGTATGCCATTGCATGTCCAAGTGGTTGGTAATTCACCTTCGTTTTCACTAGGTTTAACACAAAATTTTGAAGTCAACGCAGGGTTTATTGTGAAATCTAGACAAATTCTAGTGGAAAATTCTATTGAAGAGTTGAGATCTAAGAAAAACAATAACTCAGTTACATTGCAACAAGTTATCAAAAATGGCAAGAGATATTAAATTAGTCAAAGGAGGAAATAAGAGAGAAGTCAAAGAAAGTAATTCTAATAGTAATCAATCAAGAACATCTGACGAGTTTATGTCTGGTTCATCAGATCACGATAAATTTGAAAAACATCAGATATTTGTACAAAACCTTGATGTATATAAAGTTTGTATTTTTTATAGTTATTATGTATGTACATATATACAAATTGTTCATGTATATGTATATTTCGTATATTAAATTTTATCTTTGTATACATATAAAGTTTATAGTTATATATAAACACAAACAGTTCTTATTTATACAAAATATAAAATATTTGTATAAAAGTATATAATTGTATATAGTAATTAATTTGTATAAATATTCGATTTACACACTGGAATATATTTTTCTTCATGTTTGTATAAGGAATTAGATTCATGTGCAAACTTGTATCAAAAAATGTCCTCCACATGCAGTGCTATATACTAATAAAGATTATGCATAAGTTAAAAAAGAGACTTGCTGAAAGTCAGTACAATCATTTATGTGGGTCATCATGTTTTGCTTAGTTAACTTTAATTAGACGATGTCATGTGCAAGTACAATTACTTAGGTGGTAGTTCTACCAATACAAAAATGGCACGAAGTTTCGTTTTACAATTAGAAAGTTTGCAATATTTCTAGGCTGAATTATTCTGAAAATGACTCTGATTTTTGCTTCAACATTGATCAACCCAACATAAGTCTTCATGATTATTTTCCAAGCAACAGTTATAGCTTTAAACGAGAATTGATTGCTAGTTTTAAAGCTAAGGTATTGAGAAACAATAAGGACAATGCATATATTTGGAATTATATTACACACATTCATAATGTCTATCGAACCTAATACAACATCAATAGAAATGCTACACTTTGATTTGGTTGAATCAGATAAATACATGAATTATCTTTGGGGTAATAGAGCGTTTGATGAACTTGCCAAAACGATCAACAACAAGATAAAACCTAATGGATAGTATTCATGGCCTCCCATTTGCATAAGTTCTTTAATTGTATAAATCATAAAAACATAACAAAAATTAAAAAATCTAAACATCTTGAGGCTTATTCCTACATAAACGCCTATTTTGACCTGCAATTCCACAAGTACTATATGTATTTTTTTTCCTTAGTCCTGAATAACACTTTTGTTTTACTCAAAAAAATAAAATAAAAGAAAAATGAGTAAATTTTCAAAAAATCAATTAAACTTATGATTTACGAGAAATCGAATTTTCAAATGACAGAGTCGCCACTTAATTTTTTAGTAAAAAATCAAGAAAAAACTCAAGGTTTCCAAAAGATTTAAACAGATAAAATCAATTGAAAATAAAAAAGATTGGAGTTCAATGTACATTCCGAGAAGGTATTAGGCCCTCATAATGTCCACTAACTTGCGGTTGACCGACGATTTGACTAAATTTGATTAATTTTAGAAAAAATAAATTAAGTAATAAAAATCATATTTTATGAGAAGAGAAATAAACTAAAGGAAATTTTTTAAGCTAATTAATTCATATGTTGTAAGACAACTAAAATAAAATAAAACTAAGTAATAAATAAGAATATGAATATTTGAATTTGAACATAAAACTAGACATGGCTATTTTTTGAAAATTAATTAAGTTAAAATCAAATCACATAAAAAGGGTTAAAGAGTTAATACAAACAAATAAATAAGGGAAATGGATCAAATATGCCCTTAAACTATGTGAAAGGAACAAAAATGTCATTCGTTTATAGTTTGGCTCAAAAATGCCCTTAGTGTTAATACTTTGGTTCAAAAATGCCCTTAAACTATATGAAAGGAACAAAAATGCCATCCGTTTGTAGTTTGGTCCAAAAATGCCCTTACCGTTAATATTTTGGTCCAAAATTGCCCTTATTGTTATTTAATGGGTAAAAAATGCTCATTTTTCAAATAAATATTTTTTTAACACATTCTTTTCTAATAATGTTTTTTTTTAAAATTAGCAAATGTTTATCCTACTTCAATTTAGAAAAAAATAAAAAATGAAAATATTTCTTATTTTTTATCGTTATATAAATATAAATTAATGATGGATATACTATAATCTTATATATGACATATATTATATGTCCAAAGGGTACATGACGTTATTCTATTTTAATTGATAAACTGAGATTAAGAAGAAAAAAAATATTTCCTACCTTTTTATTTGTTAAAGTGATTTTAGAAGAAAGAAAACAAGAATAGTGTTCTTCAATAATATTTTAATTAGGACGAAGATGTGTTTAAAAAGAAAAAATATATATTTATTCGGAAAAGGGCATTTTTGACCCATTTTGTAACTATAGGGGCATTTCTGGACCAAAATATTGACGGGAAGGACATTTTTGAGCCAAACTATAAAGGGATGACATTTTTGTTCCTTTCACATAGTTTAAGGGCATTTTTGAACCAAAGTATTAACGNGACCTTATAATGATTGTTGGAGAGCTTAGGTCCGAGGAGATTAAAATTGGAGATAACCTTATTGTTTGTGGCATAGTGGATAAACTTTCCACCTTCTTGGAAGGAATTTCAAAAAACTATGCGCCACAAACAAAAGGAAACCTCTCTTGAAACCTTGAAAATGAAAATTCGCATGGAAGAAGAGGCAAGGGGCCAAGATGCACTTTTACAAACAGAAGAGAACAACATCACAACGAAGGTAAATTTAATTACTTCAAATAATGCTACTCCCGAAACTCACAAAAATACTTCTTTGAAGCCTAAGAAGAAAAAATTCAAGAAAAATAATGGTAGACCTCCCAAGAAAAATAATGGTGAAAATAACCAAGCACAAAATCAACAAGTTCAAAACAAAGGACCGTGCTTTGTTTGTGGCAAGAGTGGGCATATTGCTCGATTTTGCAGATTCCGAAAATGTGGTCCTAACCCTCAGGCAAACGTTACCGAAGAACCTTTTGTGGCGGTGATTACCGACATAAACATGGTTGAGAGTGTAGATGGATGGTGGGCTGATTCTGGTGCAAACCGTCATGTCTGTTATGACAAAGACTGGTTTAAAAAATATACTCATTTTGAGGAGCCCAAAACCATCATGCTTGGTGATTCTCACACAACTCAAGTGCTTGAAAAGGGAGATGTCGAATTGTGTTTTACTTCTGGAAGGGTATTAACTTTGAAAGATGTACTTTATACTCCTTCTATGAGGAAAAATTTGATGTCTAGTTTTCTTCTTAATAAAGCAGGCTTTAAACAGATTATTGAATTTGATTAATATGTAATAGTGAAGAAGGGTATTTTTGTGGGAAACGGGTATGCATGTGATGGGATGTTCAAATTGAATGTTGAAATGAATAAAACTTCTACTTTTGTTTACATGCTTTCTTCTACCAATTTTTGGCATGCTCGTTTGTTTCATATTATTGACCGCTATGTTGGAATCATGAGTAGTTTAGGATTAATCCCAATGATTAAAAAGAATTTTGAAAAGTGTTAGGCTTGTAGTAAAGCCAAGATCACTAAAAGGCCTCATTTTCAACTTGAAAGAAAAACTGATTTGTTACAATTAGTTCATACTGATATTTGTGAACTTGGTGGAATTTTAACTCGTGGAGGTAATAGATATTTTATCACTTTCATTGATGATTTTTCTAAGTTTACATATGTTTACTTGATGAAAAATAAAAGTGATGCTTTTGAAAATTTCAAAACTTATCTCCATGAAGTTGAAAATCGGTTTGGAAGAAAAATAAAAAGAATTAGAAGTGATAGAGGCCGTGAATATGAGTCAAATGAGTTTAATTATTTTGTTAGATCATTGGGAATAATTCATGAAACTACTCTTCCTTACTCTCCTTCATCTAATGGAGTAGCGGAAAGGAAAAATAGAACTTTGGTTGAATTGACTAATGACATGCTTATTGAGTCACATGCACCTTTAAATTTTTGGGGTGAAGCTATTTTAACTGTTTGTTATGTGTTAAATTGTGTGCCTTATAAAAAGTCTAAATTGACACCTTTTGAATTGTGGAAAGGTTACAAGCCAAGTTTGGGATATCTAAGAGTTTGGGGTTGTCTAGCCTTTGTGAGGCTAATGGATCCCAAGATTACAAAGTTGGGTAAGAAAGTTACTACTTGTGCTTTTCTTGGTTATGCTTCAAATAGTACAGCCTATAGATTTTTTAATCTTGAAGATAATATTGTGATAGAATCGGGTGATGTTATTTTTCATGAGAATAAATTTCCTTTTGATTCTAAAAATAGTGGGGGTCAAAGGATTGAACAAAATATTTTGTCACTACCTAGTTCTTCTACTTCTACTTTGAAAAATAAAGAAGTTGATGATTTTGAGTTAATAAGAAGTAAAAGAGCTAGAGTAGAAAAAGATTTTGGTCCTGATTTTTATGTGTTTAATGTTGGAGATGACCCTCTCACTTTGAAAGAAGCATTATCTTCACATGATTCTATATTTTGGAAAGAGGCCGTAAATGATGAAATGGAATAACTAATTTCTAATAAAACTTGGAAGTTAGTTGATTTACCACCGGGTTGTAAAACTATTGGTTGCAAATGGGTCTTAAGAAAAAAGTTGAAACCGGATGGATCTATTGATAAATATAAGGCTAGGCTAGTTGCAAAAGGTTTTAAACAACTAGAAGGCCTAGAATTTTTTGATACTTTTTCACCGGTAACAAGAATTACATCCATAAGACTTTTAATTGCTATGGCTGTAATTTTTGATTTGCAAATTCATCAAATGGATGTAAAAATTGCTTCTTTAAATGGAGACCTAAATGAGGAAATTTATATGGATCAACCCGAGTCTTTTGTTGAAGCAGGCCAAGAAAGCAAAGTATGTAAACTTACTAAATCCCTATATGGCTTGAAACAGGCACCTAAGCAATGGCATGAAAAGTTTGATTCTTGCATGATTGAAAATGGTGTTAAAACAAATGAGTGTGATAAGTGTATATATCATAAGTCTTGGAATAATTCACATGTGATTATTTGCCTATATGTTGATGATTTATTGATCTTTGGCTCTAACATGAATGTTATTGATGAAACTAAGAATATTCTTAGAAGCCATTTTGATATGGAAGATCTTGGTAAGGCAAATGTTATTCTTGGAATAAAAATAACAAGAACATGTGATGGAATTTTCCTTGACCAGTCACATTATGTGGAGAAAATTTTAAAAAAATATAACTTTCTTGATTGCAAGCATGTTGCTACTCCTTTTGATTCAAGTGTTCACTTATTTCCTATTGAAAGTGAAAATGATGTAATAAATCAAAAGGAATATGCTAGCATAACCGAAAGTTTGAGATATGTGACTGATTGTACTAGGCCTGATATTGCATATGCAGTAGGAGTACTTGGCAGGTTTACAAGCAAGCCAAGTAATGAACATTGGCATGTTGTAACTAGAGTTATGAGATATTTAATTGGAACGAAAAAATGTGGTTTGTTCTATAAAAAATATCCTGTTGTACTTGAAGGCATTTGTGATGCAGATTGGAACACTTTATCAGGTGATTCATGTTCTACCACTGGCTATGTCTTTACTTTAGGTGGTGGTGCTATTTGTTGGAGATCAAAAAAGCAAACTATTATTGCTAACTCTACCATGGAGGCTGAACTAATTGCTTTAGCTTCAGCTAGTGAAGAAGCGAATTGGTTAAGAGATTTGTTATTTCAAATACCTTATTTTGAAAAACCAATTCCTCCTATTTTAATTCATTGTGATAGCACTGCTGTAATTGGTAGAGTTCAAAATCGTTATTACAACGGTAAATCCAGACCTATAAGGAGGAAACACAGTAATGTAAGATCATATTTGACAAATGGTACCATTAATGTTGATTATGTCAAATCTTGTGATAATCTTGCAGATCCTCTTACTAAGGCCTTAACAAGAGAAAAGGTCTAGAGCACATCGAGGGGATGGGATTGAAGCCTATAAATCATTGAGTCATATATGAGGAAACCCAACCTGGGGACTAGAGATCCTATAACCAGGTTCAAAGGGAAAAACTAATCATATGATGACTTGTTGTGAAAAATGCACTATCTTTTTATTCCCTCCCTTTGATGTGAGTGCATTGTTTCCTGTAGTTATGTGAAGGTTGAGTTGACAAAACTCTTAATGAATATCTGTAGCCCGTATGGGTGGAGTGTTAAGCTTACATGAGCACTCTCGACAGATTTCACCTATGTGATGTGTGGAAGTAGGTCGTTTCCTATGAGAATTGGGCTTTTTCTCAAATGCACTCATGAAACCGGGATAGCACATGGTCATAACGTGCTGGCTTTAAAGCTCATGTCAACACCTTGATTATTATGTGTGAGCAGTGATATTTTATTTCCCTCAAGCAGTCATAGTTCAAGTCTGAGACCACTACGACTCTAGAGTAAAAGTTACTGTTTCACTAAGTGGAGGCTCAATGCAGAGCACACCTTCATTATGCATAATAATATTCCTTCAGCTAATGGACTATCTTATCTAATATTAAAATGAGTGGGGAATTGTTGGTTTATTAGCATTTTAATATTAATATTTTGTATATTAATTTGTTAAAACTTAGTATAGCCATTCTGCCATGAAGATGGAATAGAGGACGTGGGAGTTACATGCATTTGTTCCTCATTACTTAGTGGTCAATTAATGACCATATGTATTATGGACTTTGCTGCTTTCTGATGAACGTTGCAGTGAACGTTAGAATAGTCAAAGTGTAACACTTGGTGCATTTGTTATCCTCTCATTTATTTCATTCTTTTATCCCTCCATTATACCTTGTAACCTATGTAACTCCTAAGGCCATTTATCTTCACTATTTACTACCCATTATCTTCCTATCAATTGGTAGGAAGACTTCCTCAACTATAAATAGTGATAGTCTTCATTTGGTTTGTGAGATACTACACACAAGAAAAATATAGAGTGAAAGAGTTAGTCAAAAAAGAGAGTTCTTATTAGTTGAAGGAAGGTGTTCTTTTTGTGGAGCTTTGAACTCAACTCTTGTCCAGGGTTGTTAAGTTATATATTGTGAATAGGCTGTTGTATCCTGGAAGGGACAAGTCAAGAAGGACTACTGCTGGGCCGGTGAAAACATTTGTTGCAGTGGGCTTGAATCTCCTTAAAGAGAGCGAGATATCCACGTCCCAGCCTGAAGAGATTTATTTCTTCATTTTTATTTTCAATTGTAATCTTGTATTTTTGTTAACTTGTAAGTTTTCACTAACAAAAAGTATATAAAATTGTTGAATAAATTAATCCCTATATGAAAAGGAGATTGTCTTTAGAAAAAATAAATAAATTATTCCTGGACCCTGGTTGAGGGACAATATATGGATAAAAAGTTTTGGGGACTCATTTGTTCCCCATCGAATATGAACAAAGAATTTTAAGTATAAAAAGAATCGAATATTCGTATATATCTTGTTACTCGTTTTTTAGGGAACAAAATCATAAAGTTATATAAATATAAAAAGAAAGTAATATCTTACTAGTGTAAAAGGATTATACAATTATATATTAGTGTATGTCAGTGAAAAAATATTTAATGGACAACAGAATGCAATAGAGATAAGAGAGTATCATAAATTTAAAAAGAGGAAAATATCTACTATATAATTAATAGGTTTTCCTACCTTCTTAGGTGCCGTTTGATTACTGGTTACACAAGAATTCAAGTTTTAAATTAGCATAATTTGTGAGTTGCATAGTTATAAATAGGGGAAAATAATCTTTACGTAAAATTTAGTATAAATTATACAACGAATTAATATTTTTCTCTTTTTCACATAAAGTATAAAATTGCTAATATACACAATATTTGGTTCATGTTTTCCTTTTTTTATAGCTAAATACATGTATAAAATATGAGCAAATTTATGTATTATTATATATAACATAGAGAAAGAATAACTAATAGTCTCTCTGTCTTAATTTATGTGGTGCCATTTAATTTGTCACAAAATTTTCTTTTTTAAAAAAAGGAAAAAACTCTTAAATTAGTGGTCTAAAACACATGCATATTAACTAGTTGTATGGTTATAAATCATTTTATTAAGGATAAAAAGAAAAATTTAAAGTTAAGTGACATAACAAGTCGAAAGAGCTTCGATAGTTAAGTGACAAGACAAGTCGAAAGAGCTTTGATCGTTAAGTAACAGGACAAGTTGAAAGAGATTTCTTCCATTAATCGAAGATTAAAGTTAACCTTCAACACAAGACAATCTTCTGATAGAGGGGAAGTGGCAAAGCACCACTGATTTTGTGGCACTAGATGTGTTGATATATTGCAAGGCAGGAATAAGTTCACAATATTTGAAATCCTAAACAAATGACATTCTTTTTCAAAAGAATTAAAAAAAAAAAAAGACGTGCTGCATAAATTAAGATATAAAAATAACTAAAAAAAATTACTATCTAGTACATAAATAATCATTATATTATTAATACACGTATATCTAATTTATACCTTACTACTCTAACCCAAATTAAACAACCCTTTTTAATTCTTGTTAAGTTTTTCTTTTTTTGTTCATCAGTAGTACCACTTTTTTACAATAGTTGAGTGTTGAGCAGTCCAATCAAAGAAGAATTAAAAAGAGGGACCCTGGCAATAAAACTTAGAAATTGTGGATAAGTTTGATATAGTACTTGTATTATTCTTATACTGAGTGAAATGATATATCCAACAAGAGAAGACAATTAGATGCAGAGATTTTTAATAAAGGAATATGTGGTAATGCACACACCAAGCGTTCCTTACATTCTCCTTTCATTTGGAATGGCCAATGGTAGATACACCATAAATTTATGATATCAAACGTATAAATATTGATTCGTGCGATAATTTTATTAAATATAGAAATATAAAATCAATGTACTAATTTTGGGTAATGAAAACATTTTGCCTATGACAAAGTTCACGTGAGGCTGGTGGATGGCTCAAGTCGAGGTCATATGATAGAACAATATGACGCTTGCTTGGTAGGCTTGGTTAAGAAATAAAATTGTGTCTTTGCAAAAGTTATAACTTTTGGCATGATAGTAAGCTTTTGATCCTAATACTAACGTATAAATATAAATTAAAGGACTAAATTAGACAAAAATAATGATTTTGAACTTCATTATATATATATATATATATATATATATATTGATATTGGACGTTTTGATTTAATTTAATTATGCAAAAAAATAATTTGATAATTTTGTATACCAAAAACAACAATGTATTTATTAAACAATTTAACTAAAGAAATAGGAAAAATTATGAAAGTAAAAAGAACGCAAGCACATGTAACCTTTTCTTGTGAAATATAATCATAACTTATGGTCATTATTTAAATATATTAATTGATTATTATAAATATTTTAATTATTTTTGTAGATAATATATAAAGAGCAAATTTTATATTAAAAAAATGTATCACTATATTATACTGTTATCTATAGTAGTAGATAACAATGTTATTATAGAAAAATAAAATATAAAATACAATTAATTCTGAAAAAAATAGATTATACTAATAATAATAAAATTGGATGTTTTATCATCATCATTGGAATAAAAAGGGAAAAGAGAAAGCAGCAATAATATGAATTGTAGAAAGCGACAAGTCAAATGCTTCCTCCCACAAATTTGTGGTTCCAAAGTAGTCATCAAACATGTAGGACCAACAAATATCTTTGGTTCTATTCCCTCCTGCCATTTTTACTTATATATCCTTAATATCCAAATAAATACTTATTTTTATTTATAAAATTTTTATAATTAAAAAATAATTTATTATTTATTTTTTGTTAGTATTAAATATTTTTCATTATTTTGTACTGAGTAAGATGACTTAGAATAGTTAGAGGTGATGGATGATATAATAAAATTTTGGAAAATCAAACATGAATAGAGAAAATAGTATTTTTTTTACTATTTTAATTTTACTTATAAAAATGACAGTGAAGTAAGTTAGTTTTATATCTTGTATGTATACGTGCGCTTTAATTTGGCTTTGGATAACTATGCTTTTTAATTTTAAGTCATGTAGTCAAGTATATATTTAAGTTTGTATAAAATTGAGCAAGTAAATGCATGTGTCTCATGTTACGTTCTATGTGACAATTCACGTTCTACGTAGTGTCTCATATGTATAATATATTATACCACATAAAATACATGTATCTACTTAATAGTATAACTTTAATGTTTTATACACATTCAAAATTAAAGAAAATTACTATTAGTTGAGATCAAATTATTAAATAGTACTTTTTTCCCCTTTTTATTATGTGGTGTTATCATCTATGCATGATGATGTTTAATGATTACCTTCTCTTTAACTAGTGGTGAGCTAGCCCTTTAACCTAAGTTTGATACTACTTATAAAAAATTCAATCATTTCGATGTACTACTTTTAGCCAACATTGCATGTTTTTGGTGTCTCCTATCTTATGAAAATCTAAAAGCTTTAGGTCAAATAGAGTAAGTATGACTGGTCAGCTTTATCCTAGTTGGTCCTTATTTTTCATTTTAGAAAAAAAATATACTACTAGTAAAAAAGGAAACAAAGAGAAAAATTTGATATACCTAGTGGAGGAAGAAGAAATTTCACTAAAGAAATTAAAATAAAATTCTTGTGTTTAGGGATTTAGAATATAAATAATATATTGCACTTCCATATAAGTATAATTCTTAGTGGAAAATGATTCGATTGAACCCCTTTAGTAGTGATTCCTCCGTTGCTTATAACTTGATAGACTTACAAATTCAGAGGAAAAGTCAAGATTTGTAGCTTTATGAATTTGAGATTTTAATTAGGTTCGCGAAATTACAGCTTTTTAAATAAGTAAGTTATACATATATTCAATGAATATTTTAAAATAAGTACAAAATTTGAATCAAAGCTATTAAGTTCAATTGAATCCGTCATCTAAGCTCTAGCTCCGCCCCAGCCTATAGGTAATATTTTTCATAAATATACATCAAATTAAAAATGCTGAAATAAGTGAGTTAAACATGGCAAGTTGACTTGGGCCTATTGTGTATGAAATTTATAAGGTGCATTTATTTTCATATTAATACAAAGAAAATATATATTCTAAATAATAATTAAAATTCATATAGATTGATTCTCAAAAAATAAAACACGATAAATAAAAGAAAACCGGTGAAATATTTATTATCACTTTTTGTCAACTACGTGGAAAAGATTATTCTACACGTCTAAATTTAGGGAAAGAAAATTGTTGAGACAAAATGTGCGGGTCCTCTTATTTGATTGAAAATCTTTTCATGAAAGTAGAGAAAAGAATAATTGGGAAAATAATCCAACCACTAAGTGGATCAATTGTCAGTTTTATAAGACCTTAGCTGGTTTTTTTTTTTTTTGGTACTTTAGGTTGGTATATTGTTCTGAAGTTGAGGGAAAAGACAATTTATTTCTAAAATAGTACTCCCTCCGTCTTTATTTAGTTGTTGGTGTTTTAGATTTCACACCCCTTAAGAAATTAAGTAAACTTATTCGTACGTGTATTTAGTGTTGTCTATTTAATATTTTTAAAGCGTGAATGCGTGCTAATCTATTTATCGTTCCTTTAGAATATGCCAAGAAAATTCAAAACAAGTAGAAATTCTCACTAGCATAAATCATGAACATCAAAGAAATTAAGTGAAAGTTAAATTTATTGGCGAAGAAAAACAAATTAGAAAATATATATCTCGCTCTTAATTAAGTCTTATTCCTCTCTACTTTCTTTCGTTCATTTTATACCCGTGATTTTTTATTTTTTTTAATGATCGTGGTGTTCGGATCAACTTTCGTTCATCTCGATTAATTTCACGGGATACATGTCACCTATCACCAACAACAAGTACCAAGTAATTATATCCATCAAAGCTAGGTCATATGTGAAGAAAAAAATATCACCCAGTGTTTTTTTTGTCTCCACTAAGTTTTAGACTTGAGATCTCCAGATTTTCAACTACTTCATTGATCCGTAGGCCACATCCTTGAATCGTCAATTTCACGAACCTCTTATCCATTCTGATTGAATGACGACAGAAAGCAAATTCAACTAAACGTTAGTTACTTTATTTGGTCGTGTTACATTTTTCTTTTTCAGTTCTGTGAAATCAATGCTCTCATAAAGCTAGGTACGTTAATCTAATCTAAACCAAAAAAAAAGCCATTAAGGAAATAAGGGTCCTAAGGAATAAATAAAATTAAAAAAGAGGGCCCTAAGATGATGACTTAAATGTGGAATGTGTTTTTCTCAGTTTTTAAAACGATAATAGGTACGAAACCACTTGCTCATTGGAGGCATCTAGTGTAAGAAAATAATAATAATAATAAATCAGTATCCATGCATGGAAAAGATACTTTGTTTAAAAGTTTGACGTAATCAACTGTCAATAATTGTTTATACTGACTCTAATATTGACTAGCATTAAAGTATAGAATAAAGATCATCTCAATATTTACATATATACTTGTCCAGTTTACGAAGGCAACAGTCTATTCAACTTTTTAGATGAAATTTAAAATACAGAATTGGGACAAGTTTATGTGTTTAGTTGGCAAAGTCAAAAGTATACAGACAAAAATTAAATGACAATCTGAAACAAGTAAAAGGGTCTCCTAGTCAATCCAACCGTAAAGAAAACCAGGAGATCACTTTACAAAATGATAGTAACTACTACTATATGGTATATACACTATCAATTTTTAGGGCCAGAGCCTGTTGGTGGCTGTTGGAATTGCTGGTACAATGCTGCCATCCTACTATACGCATCCATGTTAATTGGCTGCATCCATATAAAATTGACTTGTTAGTATTAACTAAAATCATGAAATTATTTGTCTCGTATAATAATTAACCTTGTTTAATTACCTGTGATTGGCAAGCGAGTAAGGCAGCTAAAGGATCAGGCATAGCAGGAGGAGGAGGAGGGGCGGTGCTGGAGTTATCCCAGGAGGTCATAGGCTGCATGAAGGCGGCAGAAGGGTGGAGAAAGGAAGGAAGTCCGGGGATATTGGGGCGGCTAAGGTTATTGATATCAAAAACTCCGGCAACTCCCATGCCCATACCCATACCCATACCCATACCCATCATAGACATCTGTAATTGTTGTTGCATAGCCAATGGTAACATCATGGCTGGTGACATGTTCATCCTACTCATCATGTGCACTTGAGCTTGAAGTTGCTTCAAATATTCTATCACTTCGTCTAGCATTGATGCTTTATCTGTCTGCAACACACAGCCGAATTCAAATTTTAAAGTTTATTATATACTTAATGAAAGATCATCAATAAAATATATATTGAATTTTGTACTTTTCATGCTAGCTTCACTTCTAACGTTAGATCAACCTTCTAAGAGGAAAACCCCTAGTTGTCTAAGTAGGGGTAAACAAATTTCAACCATTCCATTACCACCGCACATTTTAATGGTGGTACAAATTCTATTTCCTACCAAATATTATGACAAGTATGAAAATGATTAATAGATTTACAAAGCCATAGAGAAAAAAACATAATGAGATATATAGACATTGGTTACGATTTAATTATATATTACATATATCCACCCCAAATAAAGTACAAGGGTATCATAAATGCCATCATTATGTACATATGAAAGACACATTGTTTGCTTTTGATTGTTTCTATTTATTTTTTGAAGTTTTCTTTTTGTCGAAGTAGATTTCTTTTGGTTTTTGTTGTTTCACTTTAATAAAAAAAAAATTATACAAATTTTCAGAGCCAAAGATGGTCATATACACTATACACATCAAAATATTGATGATCCAGAGTTATGATGGAATGCATATAATTTCTATATCTTTATTATTTAAAGATCTCGAACTCTAACTCTGAAATGAAAAAATATTAACAGGAAATACTTTTCTTTTAACGGACCTTATGCGATAAGAATCTGAATCAGTCGGATCTCAAAACAGATAATACTAGATATCTAAGTTGAAGATAAAAAGAAGTAAATGTAGAAAGCTCAGCACAAGTGATTGAAGTCGAGACAACCACAAAGAGGGTTTGTACTATTTGTTTAAGGCCCCCAACGTTGGGTTTATGTGGTTAAACAAGATTGTCTTCTCAACCAACAAACATTTGTCGATTTGTCTCCCTCACTACAATATTTATGTGGACTTAGATCATTACAATTTTGTTACTTCCTATATATTCACTTTCATATTTAATTTATTGCCCTTTCAAAAAGTATTGGACCACTTTCCACTAAATTGTCTTCAACTCCCATTATTTGAACACCTCTACTATTGTACCTTTTTGTTTTTTAATCTTAAAGCTGCTCACTTAAAGCCAATATTCACTGACACTTCCATTAAAATCCTTGATTTTTTGGTTGCTTTCAAGTAACTTTTTTTCCCTAAGGGGTAATAAAATTAAGACACTTCTACCAGTACCAATACTTACCGAAAAAACGAGGAAATAATTTTTTTAAATCTTTTTAGGTTAATTACGAATAACTTAAGGGTAGCTAGACACCCTGTTTAATGGTAAATTTTGAATATGATGAATAACCACATATACTAGATTATTCCTTTTATGTAAAAGTAATTAGTAAATAATAACACACGTGAAAATACTTAATAATCTATAAATTCTCATTACCTTACTCGAATTTGGAACCAACTTCTGAAGTGTCTTCATCCTTTGATTAATCTTGTCTCTTCTTTTCTAAAGATATTTAAAAAACATAATTAATTCATAATATCACATCCTATTTGTTTTTTGTTTTTTTTCTTTAGCAAAGACCACAAAAGAGAAAGATTTTTAATAGGCGTTTGGACATGAATTGAGTGATTTTTTTAAAAAATAGTACTATTTGACACTTACAAATGATATTAAAAAGTTTGAGTTATTTTCAAATATGTATTTCATTTAAAAAAAGATTATTTTTTTATGAGCGATAAAACAAAATATACACTTGACCAATTTTTCAATCATCTTCAAAATCTAACTATGCAATATTTTGAAGAAAAAAAAATCAAATTCATGTCCAAACAGGCCCTTACTCGTTCAGACTGGTTGTGGATGGCGGCTGCCCTCTTCCTCTTTGTAAAACATGATGAGTTTTTAGACCCTTTTTTGTTATTATCATCCTCATCATCACCAGCCTCCCTCTGTCGGTTAATAAATAATCACATCACAAATATTAATATTAGATAACCATTTAAAAAATTATGTCACGTCTCAGCTGAAAAACAAGCATTTCATTTTTATGTCATATGAGATGATTTTAGAATAAAAATTATATTATATAAAATACCATTAGATGCAGCCGTTGACATTATTATTTAAAAGATATCTGAAAAGTTATGGTAAAAAGAAAAAGAGACTTATTTCATGATATTAAAAATCAAAAAGTGTAACATAAATTGGTAGGAACCTCATCTCTGCTGTGGCAAACGGAATCGTGATCGTCCCCCGTCCTATTGGTGCACTGCTTGTCGGAGCTGGTGTTTTCCGGCGACCCCATCGACGTAGAAGTGTACATCGTCGTACCAAATTCTCTATCAAACGTGTCGACCGTCAATTGGCGGCTATCTCCTCCGCACGTTTCACTTCCACTTACACTAATCATATCCGTACGGCTATTCCACTCACGTCTCGTGGGCCGTACTCTCATGCGTGGCGCCACCATCCAGTCTCTACTGTTTGTGGCGCCACTACACGACCCCACGTGTGTGGAGCCGTCAATCCCCGGCACGTGCACGGATCGGTGGTTGTCCGAATTCGAGTTGTTCCTCGAACACGGCACCAACGCATCCTTAGTCGTGGTGACTAAACCGGTTGCCGGAGGAGCGTAGGCAACCGTGTTGTGGTTGTTGAACCAAGGAACCACCTCATCTCCACCGTTTTTGTTCCTGTCCACGGTGGACTTCCCGTGGAGATGAGGAGGGACGTCGTTGCAACGGGTGGCTTGGTTCACTATAGATTCAAGGGTGCCACCGTAGCTCGATATGGGCTTATTATTAGCCCGTGGAGGCCCTAACCCATGCATTGCTAACTGCCCATTTTCCCACGTTAGCTCCGCCACTTCATAATCCAATCTGCGAATTCAAAATTTTGAGTCAATAAAAAGAAATAATTAAAAATAACAATATTATATTGTGTAAGAGTACGTAATAGAGAGTACATACGAGGGGACATCAGCTGCTAATGAATTGGATTGAGATTGTATAGGATTTTTTCGAGGAACGGTAGAGTCATCGAGGTCCCAACTCGGTACACACTGATTCATATCGAAGTTAAATAAAAGGAAGGTATTTTTTTGGTGACGAATTAATCGAAACAACAATATATTATTATTTTTCGCAAGTGTTGAAAAGTTTGAATTATAACTTTGGTGTTGGAGAGAAGATAATAGATGGAATAAGGGTAGATATAAGAAAATTAAATGTGATTGACAGTTGGCTATAACTTTTAAGTCATATTCAACATATATATTATGTGGGTGAGGAGGGAGGAGACTTTTTCAGACATGAAAAACAAGAAGAGAGAGTTGGTATATATATATTTTAATGCATTTTTTTTTTCTATAGAGATAAGAAGATAGTGAATTTGAAAGAGAAAGAGGTCCATGGATGAGAAAAGGAAAGAAGAGTACTTGATTGGAAGATATGTATAGAAGGGGATCTTTTAAAGTCATTTTTGTGGGCGGAGGGTTTTTTTTTTTTTTTTTTTTTTTGCTTAGATTAAAATTGAAAAGTACCACACATAAAAATAAAAATAAAAAGTTATATTGCACAATCATTAGATGCCTTAACTAATTATCATCAACGTTATCTTGTGTGTTGTTCACATTCTTTCTTGCACATACAAGTGGACGTACGTAACTATGCCATGTATGTCAAAATTATATGATTCTTCCACGAGTTTAAGTGACATCTATTACAATTTATCAAAAGAAAAAATTAGTATTGTGATGTCCGGATCAAAGGAATTAAATAACTTTATTCGTCAAGTGTGAGCAAACAGAACGGAATGATCAAAAATAGTATTTTTATCTATATTCATTAGAAATTAAACCTAGTATAATTATTTACCTACTTTACTGATCATTAAACTAAACCCTTTGGTTCATGTTGACATTAAAATTACTTCAAATTATATTATGTTTAAGGATTATTTTATTCCATTTTTAAATATTCTTGAAAAGACATGTTATAAGTAGATACTTGTTACATGTCAATTTAATCTAATGATATAGAATATTTATACATTATCAGAAAGAAAATAGAAAGGAACATGAAAATCTGGGATATCTGATCTTCTAACTTTTACATGTGGCATTTGTTCTCCATTTCCAATTTACTTGACCTATATTGAGCTGACCATTTCTTTTAATAAAATTATATGCTTTGAAAATCTAAATTTAATTATTAGTTATTAATTATGTAATCATTTATTGATAAGAATAATTTTGAAAAAAAATATTTTTTAAATTTGTTAATATATATATACACACACTACCTTAAAAAGATAATGAATTCTCAAATTTGATTGTTAAATTATTATAATATCCTCAACTAAAAACACTCAATTTAGTATATCTTTTATATTTTATATTTATTTATTTAATTATATTATATAAAGTAGTCACCTTTTCACATTGAAAGGTTTTGTCAATCCCATGATAAGTTATTCTAGGATAAAGTAGGTAAAATAACAAAAATATCCCCTTAAACCTCATTTTTGTACACCACTTTACATTCATGTATATTAACATATTTTTTAACAACATTTATAATAACATTTACAACCTTAATTATTCATTGTTCTTATGATAATATATTTTTCTGTTAAAAAATTATAGTTTATAAATACAATTTTTATTTATGAATATATTATAAGTTGAATATATTTGTCTAATTCTTATGTTTATTTATATTTTGATTTCTCTCAAAATGTTTACTCCACTACTAAATTTTTCTTAGTTTATTACTCACTTAAAGATTATATTTTATATATCAATTAAAATGTAGATAACTTTAATAATTAAATTATTTTACTTTTTAATAAATTTAAAATAAAAGTTTTATTTTTAAGCTAAATAAAATGAAAGTTTTATTTTTAAACTAAATAAGATGAAAGTTTATTTTTAAGCTAAATAAGATAGAAAATTTTTTTTAAGCTAAACAAGATGGAAGTTTTATTTTTAAGTTAAATAAGATGAAAGTTCAATTTTAAAAACACATGGCACAATCATGAAAATGCACACCCAAAAATATTTAAGCTATATAAGATGAAATTTTTATTTTTAAAAATGAATAACTAAAACTTGCAAAGAAAATATAAAAAAAAACTAAATAAGGTTGGACGTATTTTTGTAAACAAACAATTTATTCTTACAAATTATATCATGAATATAAGTTTGAATATGACAAATCAAACAAGCAATAAAAATTAATTCCATCATAACTTATCCCAACATAATTTATCCCAGCATAAAAAATCTCATCATAACTTGTATTCAAATGATCAAACGAATGTGAGAGCGTAGCGTGAAGAAAAGTCACTCGGGATTAGGTAGTACATTCTGTCATTCTCATTTATGGGAAGATAAAAGGAAAATTTTGACATTTTAAGATCAAGTAATACATGCCATATGTGTTACTACTCCTTGACTTTATTTTGAGTTTTGCAGGTTTATAATTATCAATTCCAACATTCAAGCAACAAAATGAAACTTTGATATTCTGTATCCAAACTTGATACTAGTAGTCTTGATTGTAGAAATTAGAGAAATCAAGGATTGTATTGATGATTAAAATTGTTAAGTACATACTTTTTATATAGGGAGAAAATTGTAGAGTTCTAAGTTAACTATATTTAGAATCCTACTACAATACCTATTACTACTATAATAATAATAATAATGCAATTATAAATAATCTAATCCTAGTCGTAATATAATCCTAATCATAATATAATTCGTCATTATATAATCCTAATTAATATAAGTAGTCTAATCCTAGTGCGACTCTGATTCTACAACAGTGTTGTAAACTCGTCAGCTTCGTTGGACCTGTTCCTTTGACATGTTCCAATCGTCAGCTTTCTTCTTCGTCAATACTTGTTGTAGGCACGTTAGTCAGGTTCGTTGGACCTGTTCCTTTGACACGTTCCAATCGTCAGCTTCCTCTTCTTCAAAACTCGATAACTCTAATTAATTAAGGGTACTCTAAATTCAATAAGACTCCATAACCTAAATTTATTTCACTTTGTCGATCAAGTCAATAATTGTATGGTATCTTTATTGGGGATAAATTGACAATCTAATTATTCACCTCGTATCATTATAATTTCTTAAATAATTTTCTTTCAAGTAAACCTTAGAAGAATTAATAAACTCGTGTTGATTATTTATTGTGGATATGCCTGAGATTTTGTTATAAAATAGTTCTAATAGCTAACTCAAGAAGAAATTACAAAGAAAATGGATTCTTTTTTATGTTGGCTATACAATTTTATCACATAAACTTATATAATAATAATATGTGATCATTAGCATTGTGTTGGAAATATATATCTTGTGAAAGCAATAGGATAACCGTCTACTATAAAAAGTAAGTTTTTGGCATACGTACAGTATTCCTTCAAATAATATAAGGCCATCAATATATACACGTACACTCACATTGGAATCATATAAACAAAAACAAAAAAAGAGATTCCATTATTAATGGCTTGTCTGCATTACTTTATAGTTAAAATAATATCAGATACTCCATCATTCATCGCTCCTCTGGATTTCGTTTCATTTCATTCTTTTGAATTTTAATAAATACGACTTTTAATAATGGCATCAAATTCATCACTCAATTTTTTTTTATCTGCCTATGTTATTAATTATGAAAAAATCTTTTTGGTAAGAAAATTTGGCAAGAATTTGGCAGAATGGTTATCTATATTGTTTTATCTTTTTAAATAGTTTTACACTTTAACTTTAGTACCTTTTAACTAAAAATGGAAAAAAGATTAGTTTATTTTAAAATAAAAAAGATGTTATAGTTTTTTTAAAAATTCTGGCCAAATTTTCTGGTCATTTAACATTATCCATTAATAATTACATTAAAGTTTTGACATATCTAGAAAAGACAATTTTGCTTGTCATTTATTTTTAAAATATATTTTTATTTTTATTTGTCACTTTTGACATATCTAGAAAAGACAATAATTTTGTTCTATCAATTTTTTACCCTGAACATTAAATACTTATTTTCCAAATTATTTTTCAAGACATTATTTAATAGAAAAAGTTTGATGAAATACATATATCATTAATTATTTTTTTAATAAACGTATCAAGTCAAACAGCAACAAATAAAAAGTGAATGGCGGAAATAACATTTTGATGTAGTTAAAGAAAAAAGCTAAAGGAAAGAGTATCAATTAAATGTCTTTACTGGCTACCAAAATGATGCAAAATACTAATATTCAACCCTGAAATTGGAATATAAACTTGACTGTAACCAAACACCACAAACTTTTTTACTTTTAAAAATCAAAGAATCCTACAGTATTTGATGGTAAAAACGCACACCACTTAAATTTTTGACGAGTTTTTAAAGGCACATATAAATCTCAGGAAACAGAAGGTTGTACTTATAATGTGTTTTTGTGTTGCGCCAAATCATGTTAGATCAATATGATTACTTCTGTGTCCCAAATTAATTGTCATATATATTTTATTTTTCGAGAGTCAAATTATGTGAGTTTGATTAATATTTTAAAATAGTTATTCTTTTCATTATTTTGATAAGTGAATTAAAACTTGTATTGATTTTTATATAGTTTATGAATATCTAAATATTAAGTTAATATAATTAAATTTAAGTTAAAAAAGTTATCAATTTAACACTACAAAAGTGAAATATGACAAGTAATATGAAACAGCGTAATAATTAAATACTTAAAATTGGAAATATCTAGAAGGGATAACAAGAGTTTTGGAATGTGGAAAGAAGATGACACGTGTGAATGCATGGGAAGAATTTTAGGACACGCCACAAGTTGGGAATCCACGTGTAATCTACACTCAATTGTTAAGGGCCGGGTCGGGCCGATGTATTGAAGTCCAGTCGATGTAGGGCTTGGGTCGGTCACGGGCCAGTTAATCCAGCTGGCTATAGAGCTGGGCAATTGGAGGCTCGAATTGGGCTTGGGCTAAAGTAATATCTTGAGCTTTTAGAGAAGGATTAATTAGAGAAATCTCACATTTTAGTTTACTTATTACCATTATCTCCTATAAGTTTTACAAATCTCCAAAATCCCTCACTTTTACGCATCAAATTAGTGTATCTCACGCATCAGATTAATGTATCAGTGCATCAGATTAGTGTATCACGTATAAAATGTACATCAGATTAGTGTATCATGTATAAAATGTAATGTATCTTACTTAACGATTAATGTATCTCGCGCATCAGAGTAATGTATCAGTGTTTATATTATTGTATCCGCTTGAGGGATTTCTGTAATTATAAACTTTTAAGGGATAGATTATAATTTTGCCTTAAAAGTATGTGATTTCTGTAATTTGCCCTTTAGAGAAAATCATCTGATTTTCCGCTTTCGTATTTCTAGGCTTAACAATAGTTCTCTTTTTCTTTTCTTTTTTTCAATTTCATTTTTCTTCCTTCTACTTAGGTGAAGTAGAGTTTTCCACAATATAAATGAGGACCACAAGTTTGTGTAGACACTTCAACGAACTAATGTGGACATTTCTTAGTTTGAGGACAATCTCTCAAATACACATGTTGATGTTATTGACCCGTTTTTTTCTTTTTGCTGATTTCTCTCGATGAAGAATTATGCAAATTTATAAAACTTGTACTACTATATAATTTTTGTTGATATTATTGTAACTTTTAAATAAATTCTAAATAAAAGACCATATATTAAAGAGTAAATATTTTTTTTCAACTTTAATTTAGTGATTTTAGATGTAATACCATGAATATTTCAAATTTTTTGTGTTGAAGAGGTAAGTGAGAGAATTAGACTTGAGGGCGAGATTTTTGTGGGAAGAAAGGGGACTATTTATTTATGGTCCTTCCAAAAGGCAAAAATATACGGTTAAAGATAGACTTGTTTGAATCTCGAAATCCGAAAAGTGTCATATAAAATGAAACGGAAGGAGTACTAAGTAGATTTTTTATTATTTTTTTTGTAAGAAATAATATTATTGATTACATATAATTAGGAGAATTTTTGTTTTTTTGCACCAAGGTGGTGGCGCCACGTATACAGATGGTTGGGTTTAACGTATGAGATAGCACCGAGGTGGTTTAACCAATGAGGGACCCCTTTGTTTTCTTATTATTACTCCATTCGTCCCAATTTATATGACTTACTTTTTTTTTAATTAGTTCCAAAAAGAATGATATATTTTTATATTAAGTAACAACTTAACTTTAAAATATTTATTTTGCCCTTAATAAAATGATTTACAGTCACACAAATTTCAATCATTCATTTTAGATCACAAATTTTAAAAGTCTTCATTTCTTTCTTAAACTCCATGCCGAGTCAAACTACCTCCGTTAAAGAAGGAAAAAAGTACATTGAGTCCCATGAACTAAAAAGTGTAATCATCATGCTAATCATGTGGATAATCAAGTTTATTTTAATCAATCAAAAGATAATAATTATGCAGTTTTGCGCCTAATGAAACGTTGCATTTATGTTGTTTAGAAAGTGTGTTTATAAAGTTTAGCCACAAGGCAAAATTTAAACTAGTAAAACTTGCATTTGCACCTAAAAAATTTACATTGTTGAGGTTTTTTTTTTTTTTTCACATTATTGATGTTTAAAGCAGATATCTTTGACTTATTGATCTAATAATGAAAGTAGAAGTTGGAAAAAAGTCTTATTCTAGTTCTTACCAACACATTTATATATGATGTATACTTATGAATGTTAAGTTTGCATCACTTACTGACAAATATAGATTTAGACATCGGCGTCGTTTGATTGGTGAGAAACGAAATAACAATTTTGATACATCTTGTGAAATTACTTTGTTATGTGTTTGATTATGTGTATTAATTAGTCTCTAGAATCATTATATACTAAAATGTGAGATTAATTATCCTACGTAAAAGGTGAATGATATCTCATATCGTTGTCTATCTCATCAACCGAAATAATTGGGCCTAGTTCGAATCAAAGGTGATTGTCCGATATAATTAAGGGCAAATTACAGAAATCACATACTTTTAAGGCAAAATTACAATTTATCCCTTAAAAGTTTATAATTACAGAAATCCTTCATTTTCGCGCATCAGATTAGTGTATCAACACTTATATTATTGTATCTCGCGCATCAGATTAATGTATCAACACTTATATTATTGTATCTCGCGCATCAGATTAATGTATCAACGCTTATATTATTGTATCTCGCACATGTATCAACACTAATATTGCTCTGATACATTAATCTGATGCGCGAGATACAATAATATAAGTGTTGATACATTAATCTGATGCGCGAGATACAATAATATAAGCGCTGATACATTATTCTGATGCGCGAAAATGAGGGATTATGGAGATTTGTAAAACTTATAGGGGATAATGGTAATAAGTAAATTAAAATGTGAGATTTCTATAATTTTTCCTATAATTAACCTCTTAAAGGCCTAAGTCCTCCGACCCAACTATGAAAAAGTGGGCCTGGATCTGTAATTGGACCCATGTACTATTAAATTGGTAGCAACTGCGCAGAATAGCCAATTACGTTTATACTATTAAGAAAATAGTTGCTTTAAAATTTTACATGTTGGTGATTATTTTTTAATTACAGGAGTTGTAAAATAGTAATTTTGTAATTTGTATTTCATTAATCGGGGCAAATGCAAATATTACTGATGTGGGAACATCATAAAATGCATATTTGATTTAAAAAAAAACATAATATATTTTATACAAGTCATGAACAGGAATACAAGTATAAGTAGTCAAGGGTAAAGGAATTGATATCTTGGGCCTAGTAAACCTCAATAGCTAGTTCCTGGGTTAAGTTAATTAGGTCCGACTGTCACATCTTTATATAGTATCAGAGTCAGGTTCATCCATGTTTGAGTTTCTATTCCACACTCCAATTTGGTCTAGGCATGAAAGGGGTTACGTTGTTAGAGTCCCACGTTGGCTGGGAGTGGACTGGTGATTTGCTTATATGGACTTGGTCAATCATCCACTCAAGAGGTAACTTATAGGGTTAATTTATGTCACGCCCCGAGCCTACACCCTGGGCGAGACTGGCACTCGAAGACCATTTCTGGCTCCAAGCAAACCCTTGGCCTGACTTACTTAACTCAGCGGAAGACTTAACTCAATGAAACAGTCTCAAATAATAACTTAAAGAATAATTAGTTGGCAACAATGGCACTTAAGTCTTAAACAACATCTGAAAGATAAAGAAAGATATTTGAACTAATAACTATCTGACTATCTATGAAGCCTTTAAAATACTAAGATGGATGTTGGGATAAACCCCACAACATCTTAATAAATGAAAGATTGAAAACGAATAAAAAAGTCCTCTGGAATGCAAGGAGGCTCACCACTTACTCTGAGCTGCTCAACTGGATCAACGAAGTGCTGGATGCTGATCCTGGTTACCTGCGTCTGCATCATGATAAGATGCAGGCCAACTGGCATCAATACATTGAATGTACGAGTATTCGAGTTGGAATTCTAAACCACACATAGGCTAGAATGAATCTAAAAGAAACTGAATAACTTACCTGGCTCACTCAACTCAACCTAACTGACTCATTTCAATATAGAGCAATTTAAAGCAAGTGCAATATAAAGAAAAGTTGTTTAAAACATGTTATAAACTCTGTGTGTATGCAAAGATACAATAAATCTGAGATATATGTACAAATACAAATGAACTGATGTATATATATATAGAAATACAATAACTGTTGTGGGAGTTTCTCTAACCAACAACCATCACATAAGAGTTATAGTGATGATACAACGATCAACCTTACGCTGCCAGAGCATTCTATACCCGGCCAAAGGTACAGAACCTGAACTGCCTAATAGATCCACTAGTTTAATTTGAAAAGAATTCATCTAAAAAGTATGAACCTCTTCTACCCATGATGGCTACATGGTTCTATGGGGGATGTGGGTTCTTTGAACACTCCCCCAATTCGGTGCTCATTACTACTCCAAAAAATGTACTGGCTCTTATGTTTTTAAAACATATTTCCTCTGTGATTTGAGATTAGTGCTCAAAAACTTACCTCAAAGGCTATCTTGGAAATCTAAGCTCCCCTGTTTACTTCATTTAGAAAGTTGTTACTCTTTTCTGAAAACTAGCCCGAAGGCTCTTTGGAAATCTCAGTTTCCATTCTTATTTAAATGTGAAAACATTTTAAATCTCTTTGGGAATACTTAGTCCCATATACTTTTGAAGAAATGAACTTCAAACTTGACTCTTTACCCTTTACTCAACTTGAATTTTAAGTCTTAAAACAAAGTTAAAACATTTGGAAAAGACTTTTGAAAAACTCTAAGAACTCGTCTTGACTTGACTCTTACTTCTCTTAACTTTGGTCATAACTTTCCTTGAATTGGATTATGGATTCAATGTTCATGATCTCATGTTTATGGATGATTTCATGATGTTTAGGTGTATTTTAGAATGTTAGAATTAACTAGGAAACATAGGTACATCACTTGGGAACACATACGAGAAGGTGGGGAACAAATGGGGAGAACTGGCGTCCCTGGTGCTCTGAGAGGCGTGGGGCGCCAGGCCCCAAACCTCAGAGAGCTGGGTGGGGCGCTCTGGCTGGGGAGACGCGCCAGAGGCCAAACCTCAGAGAACATTTTGGGGCACGCTGAGAGGCGGGACGCCCCAACCCTGTACCCAGGTGTTCTCGACTTTTCTCCTCCGTTTTTCATCTCTAAACCCTCTAAACTTCCATGATGCTTTCCCCAAACCCTAGGATCAATTGTACCCTCAATATATAACCAATCTAACTCGTAAAACAACCTGGAAACATGAATCAATTCAACACTAGGCATTCAACAATCAACCCACAAGAATTCAACAATGTTCTTCAAGAACTTCACTTTCTTAACATTCAAACAACTCCAATTTCGCTGAATTGAAACAAGTTAGTGTGTGGGTGAACTAACCCAACACGAAAGAAATCTCACATACCTTAATAAGGATCACCCCCGACGAATTCCACTCGCAATCTTGATGATCTTGGCTAATTCTTGCCTTCTTCTCCCGTTCTTTCTTTCTTTCTCTCTTCTCCAAGCCCTAAGCGTATTCTAACTTTTCAAAACTGAATTAAGTTCTGTTTTTACCCCTATAAATTCCTAAAAACAAATTAGGAAATTAATTAGAGAAAAGACTAATTTGCCCTTCCCTAAATCCGGATTGAAACTTTCCTCGATCCAACAGCCCAACTTCCGGAAGGCATATCTCACTCATAAAATGTCAAAATCATGCAATCTTGGTGGCGTTGGAAAGATCTCTCCAAGGGATTTCCAAACATATCAAGAGATGCTCCTAAATCCTCTTGAGATAGGAGTTATGGCCGTTTGAAAATTACCAAAATTCACTTTCTTAATTTAGACAAAATTTCCAGATTTCCTTATTCTTTCCAAAAATCAATATTTTCATATTTTAAACTCTTTATAGTCGTTTCTAGGTGCGAGATGTTACAAGTTAGGTCCAAGGGTCCTATGTTTGCATCAAGTTTCCGGATTGCTTTTTGTTATTCAGTGCCTCGACTAGCTCAATTGTACGCTTAAAAGTCTTTTAATTCCTTCTCACAAACATAAACATTTATTATTATTTGATAAGTAGTAACGTTGAGTTTTGGCTACAGTATGTTGTTGTTGGTAAGTAGTACGTAATATTGCAATCAAGTGAATTACTATCCACTTTATATTGCAAGAACTGAGCCAAGTATGCATGGTGGTTGCGTCCTCGCAATAAATTTTAATTAGAGATTGTGCTTATTATTGGATTAATGCCATAACTGGCAAAATGAATGATTGGGTGCATTATATATCTTGTAGAAATAAAATGGATTTTCCCATCATACTGCCATCCCCCACTTTTAACAAAATAATGTGGTCTGATTATGTTCCCCAACAAAGTTTTTTTTTTTTTCTATAAAAAAATGTTATTCTTGTTTTCTTTTGGCAATTGATGTAACATATATACTAGGAGGAGTATTATAATATTGTTGGGCAATCTGATTAATTAGCTAGCTTACTCAAAGGCAAGTGTTCACGTGGAAAGAGTCTTTAAAATTTGTTTCTATTCTAGGTTCATTCAAGACAAGTCTACACATTTTGCTTAGTGAAACTTGGCCATTGAACTTACTGTTGAGGTTTAGGGCTTCAAATTGGGTGGTCATAGATTCTAGGGATGTTTAGGTCTCATGTTCAAATTTGTTTGGAATGAAAAAAATCTTATTTGGCTTCGAATTTGATCGGGCCCAACGCATGTATTGAACATCGGGTCGGAAACAAAATAAAAAAAAACAAGTGCTTTCAACCCGAAGTATATATATAGAGAGAGTTTAAGTTTGAGTAAAAAGATCCTTAAACTACACCCAAAACTTAAACTACATCCTTAAAATATCTTTTTTGATAGAAAACATCCTCCAAGTATTTGAAAGTTAACAATTTTCATCCATATGTTAAATATTGTCAAAAAACTAAGGGGTGCTACAAAAACACGTGCAATTCACGTGACTATCAATAAAAAAATTCCCTGCATAATTTTATTCTCTACTATAAAAAGCTCCTGAAAAAAAGAATATTGAAAATCTTAGACATCATTGCTTGTTGAAACAAAAAATGTTAGGAAGATGTGATGATACATGATATGCTCATCTTCTCATTTACCAACGGAAAAAAGTTGGGACTTAATTGTCTTCAATTTTTTCAAAGACAAAATGTAGTTCGATCAATACTTTTTCGAGGCAATCTGATACTGAGGTGATTAAAATTTTGATTATGTCTCGCATTCGAGTTTCATTCTCCATTATTAGAAGTGGAAGTCTCCAACAAACACCGGTTCTAGCAGATTCAATTGAGAACAAACATATTTCAACAGGCAATTTTTTTTTAATATTAAATCACATGAAAAAAATCTGTTAATTAAAAGATTTTGCATACTGTTAAACTCAATTGACAAAAAAGTTCACGAAAATATTTTTAGCATATATCAGAATAATAAATACGAATGTGTGACTGAATTTTTGTGGAATCTACTAGTTTTCTGACAAATTTTAGCAGAAGAATGAAAGTTGTTAACTTTCAAATACTTGAAAGATATTTTTTGTTAAGAATGATATTTTATGGATGTAATCTACTTTTGGAGTATAATTTAAGGACAATTTTAGCCAAAACTCTTTCTGTCCTTATCTTCAATGCTAAATTCCTGAAATTGTTTTGAAACATCAACATCATCAAATACGGCTACTAGAACTGCTACTTCTGAATCCCTGTGATGAACTGAAACTGTGTCTGATTCTATTTTCCCTGCTCTGATAGAAGTTGAAATTCTCAAAGTTGAGAGTAAAGTATAGAGATAAGTGTCTGAAAAGTACCTCAACTTTGGTCGGATTTGTTGTTGCGATACTAAACTTTCATAAGGACCTATTACCTCCCTAAACTATTTAATACCGTATTTCTTACCCCCTGAACTATTTAATAGTGTATTTTAAAGGTATATATGTGCCCACGTGCACACATTACTATTTATAATTTTGCATTATTTTTTATGTCCATATGGACAATATATATGTTTAAAATACGGTATTAAATAGGCTAGGGAGGTAATAGGTCCTCATGAAAGTTTAGTATCGCAACAGCAAATCCGACCAAAGTTGAGGTATTTTTCAGACCTTTATCCCTAAAGTATAAGTAAAATGTCAGAGATTGACTCCTCTTCTAGGGTCACTCTCTTCATTTATTCAATGCCTTGTAAGTTTTGAAAACGTGTTTATACACATATATTTGATATATATTTATACAAGAGGTGACATCTAATCCGAACAGTATTACTCTGAAATTTCAATAATTTTTTAATAGATGTTAGTATTTTCCATATATTAAAATCACGATTTGTTAGTATTTATATTAATAGAAGTTCACTCTGAGATCCCAATTTTCCAAATTAATTATCAAGATTTGAGACAAAAAAATCACTCTAGATGGCCAGATCAAATCAAATACTAACATTTCTTAATAATGTGGCATTATTATTAGTTATTGCTAAAATAATTGCATAAATAAATCGTAGTAATCTTATATAATTGATTGCTTAGCTTGGAGATAATCTTATTCCACGTTAATTAAGTAATATATAACAATAACATCATACATAGGACCTGATTGTGGTGGACTTATTCATTTCTTTAACATTGCAGCATCTTAAATCCCTATGCTTCATGTGTTCAAGATTATTGAACATATATTATAAAAAAAAAATATTCACACGTGAATATATACGAGTTTTTTTTTTTTTACCAACGTATCTTTCATATATATATTTCAACTTGTTTTTAAGCCTTTTTTATATGAGTAATTTTAGGAATATCAAACATAAAAATCATATTAGAGCTTTATAGATATAGTTTTGCTATTTGCACTCCATAGCCAAATTATGTTTGTTATGGAGCATCTCATTTATATAAATTGCGGCGATTGGAATGAAAATTGTGCTTATATATATATATATATGTTCTCTGTGTCGGGCTAGAGTGGCGAGCGAGATTGGGAGAGAGAGGAGAGAGGCGAGCGAGAGAGGGCAGAGAGTGGAGAAAGGTGAATTGTATATGTATATCAGTTAGATATTTGTATATATGTAACTGCTATGTATATGCATCAATGATTGTGTTTGTTATATGCATAAAACTTGAATTCGTATATAATTTAATCGAGTTAAAACATTTGTATTTGTATATCAAATCTCTCTCTCGTTTTATACAAACACAAATTATACATTGTATTTTGTATAATTTGTGTTTGTATAAAGCAAAGGAAAGAGAAAGACAAAAGATAACTGGAGCAGAGGAAGATTTGTTTTTGTATAATTATAAGTGTATAAGATAGAGATATATGTATTTGTATTTGTATATACAATCTCTCTTGCTTTATACAAACACAATACATTTGTGTTTGTATAAAAAGTGAGGCGAGTGAGAGAGGGCTGAAAAAGAGGAGACTGGAGAGTGACGAGCAAAATTCCAGAGAGAGGAGAGAGAAGTGAATGGCAAGAAGTTTGCTGCGAATTGAAATTAAATTAAATTAAATTATAGCTATATCATTTATTTTAAATTAATAGTTTTGTATGATGCCCAATTTTCCTTTTTTATATTCATGATTAACAGTTAACACACATTGATAGATAAAAAAGGTAAAAGTTCAGCCGCGCTTGACATTTATATTATTATAATATTATATCAAAATTAACCTGTTGAGTTTTATCATTAATCATAATTAATTAATTTATATTTTCATCTTATTAAATTACTTAAACTTAATAAGTTGATACGATTCGTGTAAATATCAGATATAACAACAATAACCTATATATGTAGCATAAATACCAAGGGTATGAAAGTATTTACCAACAGAAGAAAGCATGGGATGGGAAGTGGAAATGATTTTTTTATTTATAACGGAAAATGGTCAAAAATGTTGTTAAACTAAATGGAACGAACAAAATTGTTCTTTGTTTATAGTTTGAAAAATGCCTTTGTCGTTAATATTTTAGTCCAAAAATACATGTATAGTTATTAAATGGATCAAAAATGTCCTTTTCTGAATAAATATATTATTATTTTTTCTTTTAAAACACATTTTCTTCCTAATGAAAATTTTATTAAAGCACCCTATTCTTGTTTTCTTTCTTTTAAAATCACTTTAACAAATAAAAATATAGGAAATATTGTATTTCTTCTTAATCTCATTTTATCAGTTACAATAAAATAACTTCATGTACCCTTTTATCCGATAATATATGTTATATATATAGGATCATAGTAAATACATCATTAATTTTTATTTATATAAGGATAAAAAATAATTATAATAAAATAAGAAAAAAAAATTATGTTTTATTTTTTTGAGTTAAAGTAGGATAAACATTTAAATAATATATTTATTTGAAAAAAAAAATATTTTTGACCCATTAAATAATAATAAGGTATCTTTAAATTAAAATATTTACAACAAAAATATTTTTTAATCAAATCATAAAGAAAGAATATTTTTATTCATTTCATATAGTTTAAAATTTTTTTTGACATTTTTCCGTATTGGGGAAAGGGATTTGTCAATATTGAAATTGACCAAACAAAAAGAAAAACAAACCAGTAAGATTATATTATTTGCAGAATCCACACATGGACAAGTGATAACCAAAGGTTGAAATGTCTAAAAGCCCGTTTGGATATGTTGAATGAAAGTAGTTTTAAATTAAAAAAAAAAGTTAAGTTTTAATTGATTTTTAAGTTAAAAAATAAAAAGTAAAGGGAGTCCTATTTTTGATTTTTTAATTACTTTAAAGTCATTTTTTTATTTTATCGAACACTCTGAAAAACTAAAAATAACTTAAAAGTAGATTTAACCAATCTATATATCATAAATCAAATACTATGTTGACCTTTTTTTTCTCCTTTTATTTTTTACTTGGAATTTTCTGTTTCCTCTTTAACTCATTGGAAAAAGACATTTGGAGGTGTTTGGACGTGAATTTGAAATTATTTATTTTAAAATAATTTTCTATCTTATAAAGGTAGGGGTAAAGTTTGCTTACATCATTTATTTTCTCAAATTTCACTTGTAAAATTATAATGAATATGTTGTTGTATTGATCTGGGCGAAAGTTGATTTGAAGTTGAAATTATGTTTGATCTTAAATTTTATAAGTAAATACTTGAAATTGAATTATATTTTTTCTAATAACCACAAAATCTATAATTTGTAAAAATTATATTAAAATTTTCTCCAACTCTTATATAATTTATCAAATGAGCAACATACTTATATTAAATTACATATTCGAACAAGACTTTGAACCGTCAAAGGGAAAGACAATGAGATACAAGTTACCCATACACTGAAATCCTATGCAAATTTCTAATCAAATAAAAACACATAAATTAATAGGGGGGGTAATAGAAATCGTACAAATATTTCATTTATGACCATTTGACCAATAATAGACAGTATGTTCTAAAGTTGGCCATTTGATAACATGATTTCACAATTTCAATTAACGTAACCTTTTGACTGAACATAGGTATGAAAGGTCATTATTATAGTTAAAACATTGGGTTAGGCCCAAAGTAATTAATTATAGTATAGGCCATACCATACACAGGGCTGTATGGGCAAAAATCATGGAGTAATATAGTGGGACCTAACCCCTTCAACCTTCAACGTTTTGGTACTCATGATATTGTACAAAATCGTACTTTTCAATCTTTTTTATTTGATCAGAAAATCTTATTCTACAGTTATTATTTTATTTTCTTTTGTGTATGTGTGTGTTCATGATCTATCAAGTAGATCTCCTTTAATTTGGTCTCTACTTTTCAATAGTACTCTCATGTCATCACTTTTATTCAATGTGGTAAATGAGTTTTCACAAAAGCACATTAGTATTATTATTTTTTTGTTAATTTGGAGTAGGAGAAAAAAGATCGAAATGTGGATTTTAATAGCTCAGCTGGTTGGCTATCAAAACTAATTTCACCTCAATTATATATTTGTATATCTTAAAAGGTTTAATATTATCTCATATCCTCATACTGTAGCTAAGTTTTCAACTTCTTTGCTATCTCTGAATTTACTTGGGAAAGACTATTTCCAAATTGAATAATGAATGCTATGTTATACGATCCTTTGAACATATTATGTCGATAATGAATTAATAGATGATAAAAAGTTTCACCAATACTATTGTAGAGAGGTTTGTAATTTTGAAATAATATATACTAAGAGACTCACAGTGAGAACACAAGCATTTTGTCACTATACAAAATCCATCCAACCGTAATAAGTGATGAAGAAGAAACTCACATGAAAGCTTCCAACAAATCTCTTTGTACGTATTCGTTTATTATTATTAGAAAAAAAGTAGCAAGTTGCAAAAACCAGAAAGATTTTTGAAGTTAATGTTTGAAGCTACTGCACGTGTGACTTGTACTAGACTTCTAGTCAAAAAATTTCACAACTCCACTAGTTTGTTTTGTACTCCTATTCTTATAATTCGATTAATATATATATTAAAAAATAGATGTTTAATTTTAAAAATTAAATAATATTTGTTATTTATATCTATTTTACCTTCATTTTTCAATGCATGAAACTATTAATAATAACTAGAAATGATATAATACATTACAATATCATTTTATTTAAACAAATAAAAATAAACGGAGGAAATACGTAGTTTATTAGGATAGCTGTGGGACACAAATCTCAAAGAAAGGAAGACCCCTTTCTTAAATGCGTGGACCTTTTAGAGACCTAACATATTTGAATACCTCCTTCCCCACTCCTACCACTTCTTCCTACTGTCGGTGAGTGACTAATTTACCCTTCTTTTGGAGTTATTCATAGGGTAACTATATTTCTTGTCCCTACTTTTATTTCATCATTTTTAAAAATTATTTACAAAATTCAATTAGACATCTTAATCTAGCCTTATATATATAAGAGTTAATTTTGAATGTCAAATATAAAGTTTAATTGGTTGAATAATAGGAATCTTAAAGTTTAAATCAAATAAATTAGATTTACTTTTTCGTAATAATGTACTTATTCTTTCAAAATTTTAAATATGCCTCCGTTTAGGATTGTATAACTTAAAATGCGTTACTAAGTCTTAAGTTTATTTTCTTATATATCTATTATATTATTCATGCTCCGTCGATGTCACATACATCTTTCTTTAGGAATTCAAAGTCTCCATTGAAAATTCTCTATCATCACGTTAGATTTCACGTAATGAAGTCATTCTAATACCATCTGTAATAACCAACTCATTAGTAATAGTATTTGTTTTGAGTATAGACATGTGTAATTTTAAAATGCATTACCAAAAAAAAAAAAAATTCTTACCTAACCAGTATCTTTCTCGTATTTTGTTGATATAGAATTTACTTAGGGTATCTCAATTCATAGATCCATAAATATAAATTGACATGAAGGTCAATAGCCTTGTCCACCCATAGTAAAAGGTACTTATAATTATAATATTGGTGTGTGGAATAACAGTTTGACTTAGTAGCAATTGGGAGATTCAAGAACATACAGCTTGCAGTGATAGTTCTAGCTAGAAGGCAAAATAGAAGGATCATATAAGTATAATATAAGAAATATGCAGAGACAATATAATATGTGATCTAACAATAAATTAAAGCATAAAACTAGCTGGTGTGTCAGGACTTTGCCTTTACAATGAGGAGGCAAATATCTTGTAATTTGATATTACCCCTCCTTCCTACTCACCTTCCAAATGCCTCCAAAAGTTTCTTTTACTTTATATAAAATTCTCTCTACTACTATTCATCTCATTTGTCTCATTCGTTAAAAAAACATATTTCTACACTTAGTAACTATTTAAATTTAAAATGTTCATTTTATCTCTAATGAAATAATTTGTAGTAGAAAGAGTATATTTGAATCAAAAGTATAACGAGATTAGTATATTTGAACTGAAGTATAAAGAGACATATTTAAACTATTTCAGATAATACAGGGGTATACTCGACTATTTTCTATTTATTATAAACCATAAATATTAAAAATTAAATTACATCACATAAATTGAGACGGAGGATATATGAGTGCCAAAAAATCCACCAAAACTCAAATTTCCCTCCCTTATATAAACAATTCCCTTTCCCTAGCCCATAACCATTCATTTCCCAAGAAAAACAAAAAGAATAGAAAACCAAAACCCCTCCTTTCAAATTCCTCTGTTTTTCCCCTGAATTAACATTCATAATCAAGAAATGGCCAACATATCTCCAAGAAAACTAAGAGATGATCTTTATTGTTACTCTTATCAACAAGACTCAAGCATACCATTAGTAATCTCAGTTCTTGCTTCTCTAATTGAGAGGAATTTAGCAAGGAATGAAAGAATAGCCAAAAATTGTACATGGGCATTGTCCAAGAATGTAAGAACAAGAGTATTTGATTGTCATGAAACACCAGACATGACAATACAATCTTATTTAGAGAGAATATTTAGGTACACAAGAGCTGGACCATCAGTCTATGTTGTTGCTTATGTATATATTGATAGATTCTGTCAACTCTATCCTGAGTTCAGAGTTAGTCCAAGAAATGTACATAGGCTTCTCATTACAACTATTATGGTTGCTTCTAAGTATGTTGAAGACATGTAAGTCTCTTTTATTTAATCACACTTTTTGGTTTTTTGCTTCAATTTCAAGACTTTATATTATATTATAAAAAAATGGCCAAACTTAAGTAAATAACTTTTGTTGGTGACTATTGCTTTCCTTCACTCAATATTTTTAAATCAAGAAAGTTGTCAATGAAGTAGTTTAACTAATGTATTTGTGTAATTATTTTTTTTCAGGAATTATAGGAATTCATATTTTGCAAGAGTGGGAGGATTGACAACAAATGAAATGAACAAATTAGAGATGGAGTTTTTGTTTATGATGGGGTTTAAGTTTCATGTGAATGTTAGTGTTTTTGAGAGCTATTGTTGTCATTTGGAAAGGGAAGTAAGCATTGGAGGAGGCTATGAAATTGAGAGGACTTTAAGATGTGCTGAGGAAATCAAATCAAAACAAATAGAAGAAAGAAGTTGTAGCCAAATTACTAGAGTTTTGTTGTAACTCAAATTTTACAAATGGGAGTTTTTTTTTTGTTTTTTTTTTTTTTCAATTACAAAGTGTAAATATTAGTACTATGTAAAGGAGTTTTGACAATTTTTGCTATGTAAAAAAAGCATAGTAGAAGTTCTCAGATGTGACAAAGTTTTGTTGTTACTTTCTGCAGTGAAAATGTAATGGCTATAGTATGTTGAATTTGAAAATCAATTTAAAGTATGTCAATACACATTGACATCATTCTTGGTCAGTATGTCAAAAGTGGTAAAAAATATAAATTCATAACATTGCTATGTACTTGTGGTATTTATTAAAAATAGTTATTGTAAAATGTAAGTCGTTTTAAAAGATCAAGGTAAAATGAATCCCACCACCACAATAATAACCTTAGCATTAATAACTCTACGGAGTATTTATCGAAAAGAGATTAATGTGGTAAAACATGAAAGAAAAAATAAGAATAAGTATGAATATATAAGGGTGACTCTTATTATCATTTTTTCTAAAAGGATATGCAAAAGGCTAATATGAGAAGTAAATGGGAACAAATGAAAGTACGAATTCAACAAAACCCAACCCAGTAGTTTTATTTCAAATTTTGTATATGTACTAAGAAAATGACCAAATATGTATATAAATATACTTTAGAACACATGAGTTAGATTCGCACGAAATATCAGACATGAGTGAAAAATTATCAACTTTTCTAATTAGAAATAAATTTGCAACTTTAGTGAAAGAAAAAGTGAGTAGAGAGGGAGCTTAATTAGTTCCTTGACAGCTGTAGTTTACAAAAGCTTAAGGTAATGTCTGATCACCTAATAATAACACATGATTGCAATTCCTTTACCTTTTGATTTGCAATTAATTTTATATCATATCCCATGATGATGATATGTAGGAATAAATATAATTAAAGTGGTCATTTGAGAAACATTAGAACTTAAAATACAATTGAAGGACCTAAAGTATAAGAGCATCTAATTATGGGAGATCTGATCACAAATCATAATGTCATGCCAACAGAAAACAATTTGTAAGAGTCAATGGAGGAGAATTAAGACAACAAAAATTATTGATACAAATTATTATTATTTTATAAAAAAAATTAAGTATAAAAGAAAGTTCTGGTTTTAGTAAAGGTTCATCTAATCAAAGGAGTAAAATATAATAATATATACTTATAAATAAATGGATTTTGTTCAATTTCCTAATCAAGATTCAATGTTTCTTTCTTCTTTGGCCATTATTATGATTGCTCCTAATAAAGACCGGAGTTTTTCTCTTTCTTGTATTATTATCAACAGTATTAATGTCCTTTCACTAGTATTATTACATCATCATTTACATCGTATTTTAAAAGGTCATATCAATTGTATTATTATTGTGCAAGGCAAAATAGGTAATAATTTTTCTTCCCTCCAATTTAATTTGTGTAAAAGATCAAACACCTCCTCTTCTAAGTTTAAGTATTAGTGATTTATTTTATGATTATGACCTATCTTGAATCGGAGTGTTGACGGGCCATTTTTTTCTATGAAAGAAATGTTAACCTTGTCCTCTGAGGCTCTACCTATCAATTTCCACCTCTTTTTGTTTTTTTTTTCTTTCAAAAAAGTACTTAATTTGTTTTATTTTCCATTATACACATTTCTTTTGGTCCATCTTAAAACCATGATGTGTTTTCATATTTGAAAATTTCTTTATTTTTTTAATTTACCTTTAGTAACATATTTTATGAGCACATAACAATTATAGTATATCCAATGTAATCCTACGAATAGAGCTTGAGGAGAGTGATGTGGACGCAGTCCTTTTTCACTACCTTATAAAGGTAAGGAAATTGTTTTTTGATAAATCCTCGATTTTAAAACATATGGCCTTATAAGCATATAAAAATTATGAAAAATTTAACACCACAAATTATTAGGGGTACCTTTGTCTATTTTTTGTTTTTCTCTTTTTGAATTTCATGTCAACATCTCCATGTAAAATGAAAGCCAAGGGGTTAAGTAATTGATTTTGCACCTACTGATATAGATAGAGTGTGTGGAAAAGGAATCTAATATCATCTCACTGTCACTCTCATTCATAAAAGCTATGAATAATGAATATACATGACCTTTCTTTTCATCAAGAAAATCATTGAAGGATTAATTTCTTTTTTAATGTTATTTTAACTAGTAATATAAATTTTGTATGGATGATATTTTAGTACTAGTAGTTAGTTATATATTACCAAAATGTTAATCAAGATACTGATCTAATTAAGATCTTCCAATGACAAAGACCTCCTTTTTAATCCCCCACAATACATATATTGACAAGTGACAACTATACAAATTTAGGGCCGCTAAATATTAAGGCCCCTTCGTAGGGCCAGTGTTAAAGGCACAAAAATTCATTTATGTTTAATACTGTTGAATTATTTTAACTTTTTGTATATATTTAATTTTTAATATATTTTTTAAAAAAATTCTAATTTCGCTACTGGACCGTTCCAAACTTATCTCTTTTTGGAATAGTCGAACAACCAACAAGCTTACATTATCTGTGGATTAAACTTTTTGACAGGGATTTGCATAATTGAAATCTTTCAAGAATTAGTGGATATATGTGAATCGACAACACCTAAGTACATTACCAAGCTAAGTTTGGCTAAACATGTTGGTGAGGGTTATAACTAAATAGAAAAAAAATTAAGATTGAGAGTTAGTGGGTTAGAATGAGTGCAATCTTAATCGGGTAATTTACATAAATCTCATTAATTTATGAGTTAATACTTAGATACACGCTAGTTAGCAATATTATGAATTTTATCAAATTTTAGGTGCGTCTATATATATTTATCTTGGGATATATGGTATCAAAATTATGTTTAATTTATTTTAGATACACTACATCCAAGAGGATTCACATATATTTGGAATACACAGATAAATCTCGCTCATCTCTTTTCCCATTTCGGTGTATCTGGTCGCAAAAAACAAGTATCTAGGTGAATCTGATATGAAATTATTAATAAGTGAGATAAAATATAATTATTTTAAACTATAGAGAAAATTAGTAAATATGATATAAATATTTATATAATTTGATAGTTTTTTAATCTTACTATAGCCTATAGGTGTATATTTCAAATTTTTGTTATAAACATACAGTTTGAAATTTCGAATCGAATATAGAATTACTCGAACCCCTGCATACGGAAACAAAGACAAATTTAATGTCTTAATTTGACGACCTTTTTAAATATCGACATTAAATTCATTTTACTATCAGAACCTTAGAGTAAATTTATAATTTGTTGTAATTTTAGTGGGTCTTCACATATATATTCATGGTCTAGAAAAAACAATACTAGGTTCGGATAGTTGGAGTATATAATATTAACTATGCGTTTAGATATAATATATTATTAACTATATATTTAGACATAGTATTTATTATAAAATTATATTTTATTAAATTTTAATAAAGATTTAAATAGATCATGTGCTCGTCTGTGTATCATTTACCTATATAATAGATGATTTAATGTAAAGAATTTAGATTATAAACGTAAGATTAAATCATTGATTTTATAAGTATAAATTTTACGATATATATATATGGATAAGTACTAGAAAACACAGAACATAAGGGGGCCTTTGCCTATGCAGCTTGGACTAATGGCCTGATCAGCAAAATTTCGAAACCTATAATTAAATATATGAAATGAGATTATGAGCATATACTAATTTAAAATTTTGTTTTAAGTATTACTAGTAAATTAATTTTATGTTCACAAATGATTGGAATGAGTTTGGCAATTGTTGTTTGATACAAATACAATATGGTATAATCCACCTCCCGACCACTAATTATCTCATGTCTTATGTATATTACTACTATATGCATGTACACATAATCATTTTCAACTTTATATTATTTAATTATTCCTAAACCAACTCAGCTTGTCACCCTTCTCTTCTCACCTAATTGCTACTTACATTTTTTTTAGGTTAATTGTGATAATTAATAATGTTCTCTTTTGGCAGTTAGCATGTATAATGTGTTCTTGAATTCTAAATTATGAATATTTTAGAGGAAATGTCTAAGTAGCTTCAAAATTTTGTCTTTTCTGAAATAATAAAAGGAGATTTCAAAGTCTACCTATGTTTTCTCCATTTTATTTGATGTTATCGTTTAGTGGAAAGAAGACTGGGTTAACATCATAAGGATTTTGTCTTTTGATGTTTTGGAATTGGCATAATATATTTAACTATAATTAATAATATACCATGCATTGGATCATGTCATGAAATGCTAAATAATTCTATTTTGGTTTTTTTTTGTCTTTATTTTTTTGTCCTGTGAAATTTCCCCTAGTTTCTACATGGACCTGCAATACAACAACAACAATACTATACTCACTATCGTTCGACAAGTTAGGTCCAAGGAGGATAGACTGTACACAATCATTAGTTTTACTTTAGATTGGAGAAATTATTTCTGATAAACCTTCTAATGGAAAAAAAAAACACACACACAAGGGCGTGCGATGAACTTCTAAAACAAATAATGTTGTTGATACTTTTAATTAAGCGGATACAAAACACAACACAGACAGAGGATTAAAAGATTGGGTTGATCAGTCAGAGACTATTATGTAGGGATATGTATAGAGCCGTCAATATGGGCTAGGCCCGTTGGGCTGGCCTTGCCTAACCCATGATTTGATAAGGCTGGGCAGCAATTTTTGTATCTCATTTAAGAAAAAGATTTTTTAGCCCGGCCTGAATGAGTCAGCCGATTTGTGGGGCTTGAGAAATATGAATAGGGTTGGCCCGTGGGTCAAATAAAAATTAATTAAAAAATAAAAATAAAATAGAGTATTAAAAATAACAAGAGTCTAAACTCAAAATCTGTTTAAAGTTTGAAATATTACAATTTAAATACAAATTATGTTTATAAAATATGTACTACATAAAATAAAAATTCCCTAAAAATTCTAGGGAATCACTACATAGGCCATAGCCTATGGAATATTGTCATAGTTTTTGTGTTTTATTATGATCATTGGAAAACAATTAGGTTAATAATTTTATCTAGCTATTTATGCTTTTACTTGAAATCAAACTTAATAAATATTATAAAGATAATTTTATTTGTGGATTTGATTAACAAGTAGTAACACTAACACCATGTAATATTGTCTTGTCGATATTTATGATAATATTTTTAAATTATAATTTAATTTAAAAAAATATATTTTTAAGAAAAGTGGGTTGGCCCGGCAAGGCCCGTAGCCCACATACTTGTGGGCTGGACTGATCATTTTCTGGCCCACACAAAAAATAGGCTAGCCCTCCTGGCCCATCAAATTTCAATGCCTGTATGGATTAACCCGAATGGGGTGGAAGTGAGACAACCCATATTAACAGCTCTAGATATATTATAAATAAAATTCACACAATATGATACCAAAAATGAAGAATTAGTTTTTATCTCTTGGTATTACTAATATGTATGTATTCTTATGCTTTATTGTAATTTAATGTAAATTTGGAACTCTATTTTTTTAAACCAAATAGTCTCTCTTTCCATCTTACTTGTCCATTATATGATGTCTAATAATATTTGTCTAGTTTATAAAATCAATAAATAATTTATCATTTGGTATTTATTTTATCCTTACTATTAAATATTGTTCATTTTTCAATGTTTAAATGACTTATATTTAATAGGGAAAATTGTATATAATAACAAACTATTAATTCAAATTAAATGTTATAACTATAGTTTGATTTAATTGTACCTCATAGCAAACTGTTGCTATTTCACTTCTCTCCTAGTGAATCTCGCTTGCCACTCTCGTTCTCTCCCTCGCCTCTCTCGTTTTTTTATACAAACGCAAGTGTATAAAGTGCGTTTGTGTTTGTATAAAGCGAGAGAAAATTGTATATATACATATATTTTCGTTCCCCTCCCTCCCCTCTCCCAGATCTCGCTCGCCACTCTCCCAGATCTCGCTCTCTCACTCGCCTCTCTCACTTTATACAAAAAACGCAAATTGTATAAAATACGTTTGTGTTTGTATAAAGCGAGAGAGAATTGTTTATATACATATATTATCGTTCCCCTTTCCCAGATCTCGTTCGCCACTCTCCCAGATCTCGCTCTCTCACTCGCCTCTCTCACTTTATACAAAAAACGCAAATTGTATAAAATGTGTTTGTGTTTGTGTTTGTATAAAGCGAGAGAAAATTGTATATATACATACATTTTCGTTCCCCTCTCTCCCCTCTCCCAGATCTCGCTCTCTCACTCGCCTCTCTCACTTTATACAAAAACGCAAATGTATAAAATGTGTGAAAATTGTATATATAGATATATTTTCGTTCCCCTCTCTCTCCTCTCCCAGATCTCGCTCGCTCATTCACCTCTCTCACTTTATACAATTGATCTTTTTGTATATGTATACCAAATCAGATTATACAACTGCTTTCTTTTGTATATGTATAGCGAAATATACATATTTATGTTTGCTATGGAGCGTAATTATGCAAACTTTGCTATAACATACAAATATGAATTTTGTGTTTGCTATATGTGAAAGTTGCTCTATTTAATAAGGATAATTTGGTATTACCCCTATCATTTACTGCTTCTTAATCCCCGTACCAAGTCAATAGTGGACAACCATGAGATAAAACCGTAAAGGTAATAGAAACGTTTATGGTTTACCCAAAAGTGTTCCAATACAATAAGCCCAAATTGATGGAAATTATTAGGCCCAAAAATGTCTCGCCTCAGTGGCCCAACCACGTTTTGGTTTTCAAATTGATTATTCCCTTCCGAAATGATTTAAGTTATATGTACTAATTATGTTTTACAGTATACAATCAGCTTAATTTGACTAGTTATGATATTTTAGTTTATTACTCTGTTAATCAGGTCATTGTATCAAGCTTATGATGAACAATAACCAATTATTGTTGAAGGGGAACTTAACATGATAATGTCAAAAATATATATTGTTAGTACACAAAATTTAAACACCAAATCGATTAAAATTTGTTAATTTTCGAAAACAACTATGATCAGGCTAAAATCGTTGACCCCTCTCCTTAGACATCCAATCAACTAACAAACGCTTTGGGTTGATGTGTTCAGTCTATGATAAGAGATTTTTGTGGCCCACAACAGTAATATTCGGCCCAACAGCAATATTTGGCCCACAAAATGAGCAACCTCTACGAGAGACTATTTAATTGGGAAAATTGTATGAAATAAGAAACTATTAATTAAAATTAAATGCTATAACCACAGTTTTGTTTAATTATAATCCGTAGCAAACACTTTTTCATTCGCCTCTCTCCCCAGATATCTCGCTTGCTACTCTCTCTTGCCTCACTTTATACAAACACAAATATATAAATTGTGTTTGTGTTTGTACAAAACGAGAAAAAACTATATATACAAATATAAATACATATCTTTTCGTTCGCCTCTCTCCCAAGATATCTTGCTCGCCACTCTCCTGATCTCGCTTGCCACTCTCTCTCTCGCCTCTCTCACTTTATACAAACACAAATGTGTAAATTGTGTTTGTGTTTGTATAAAGCGAGAGAAAACTGTATATACAAATACAAATACATATCTTTTCTTCCTATACACTTATAATTATACAATACAAATCTTTTCCTGCCCAGTTCTCTTTTGCCTTTCTCTTTTTCTCGCTTTATACAAACACAGATTATACAAAAATGTATATATTTGTATACATATCACAAATATATACTTATACAATTGATTCTTTTGTATAAGTATACCAAAATATACATATTAATAGCCATAGCAAACATAAAGTTTTCTATGAAGTGCAATTATGCAAACTATAGCTATAGCTACAACATACAAATATAATTTTTATGTTTGCTAAACCTAAAATTTATTTTGGCTCAATTAAGCCCTTTAAAATGTTAGTAAATTCGAAATCTCAAACTACTATTTGTTTCAATTAAATATTTTACACATAAAAAAGTATTCTTATTAAGCACTTCTGACTTATCCTTTATAAAGGTTTGTGTGTGTGCTTGTACATGTTCATTACATATAATTATATGTCTCATCCTTTAATTATATACATCAGCATCAATTGGAAATATAATGAAGTTTTATGGCATATTGAGATTAATGTGTATGATTTTGTGATATTTTTTTCCGATAAATTCCATTTGCACATTCGACTATAATTGTTTCAATTGAGCACTTAAACACATGATAAAACATTTATATTAGACACTTTTGGTTCAAAGTTTGAAAAAACTTTTGCGCATTGTTCATTTATACATTATGTAGTAATTAAGTTAACCAATTAAAGTATGTCATCTTAATTATTTTACTTATTATCCTTAATCAATCAACTATGTTTGATCGGTTTTAAAGTATAGCTGAATCGGCTACGTGATCTTAATTTAACAAATATTTCATAGTTATTTACCTTAGGCATAACGTTGCAACTTTAAGTGGATTTCATTGCATCATAATTTGGAGAACTCATGCAATTGAAAATATATAATATATATTTTTTTATTGTAAAAAAGACAGACAGGCAAAATGGAAAATGTGAATTAAAAGTTAATTAAAGAGACAAAAAATTAACCTAGTCAATATTTTTTCTGGAATATGACAAATTGTTTTGTTTTCAGATCCCAAATCTAATGCGCACAATCTTTCATTTTGTCTCACTTGGAATTTTTTCTTTTATTAGTACTATCAATTAATGATAAACTGACGTCTAACAGTGACAACCACGTGCTTTCTTGCACTTCTTAATCTTCTTACTTAGACTTTAATCACTTCTTTTTCTTTCTAATTAATTTATGTAGCATAAAGTTAACATATTCTCGAGCCAATTATATTTTTTCACCAAAAGATTGATAAACTTACTTCATAATTCGATCATAGGTATGTCATCCAAGGAACCAAAAATCATACGCTACATAAAAATGATTTTTAGCTGCAATTAACATTTTTTGTATATGTCTCTAAAGTCTTTAGCGACATTGAATCTAATGACATTTAACTAATGCCGCCGGAAGACTTTAGCACTCTTTATTAATGTGTCTATATATTGCCGCTAACAGTTATTTTTGTTGTAATGATATTTTACACCTGATCTATAATTTTATATTTGGTTGACATTTAACTTTATTAGAGTTTTGAGTTATTAGTACTTAGTTGTTGTTTGTTACGAATTAAATCAATGTTTATTATAGCGCATCGAGTATTCTACTTTTTGCTACATAATACTTACCATTAGCAGATGAAATTTTGATGGAAATTTAAGTACTCGATCATTCCTTTTTTTGAAACTATATCAATAATTAACTAACATATCATTATAGTGAATATTAACATTCTACGTTATAAAATAATGTGTGTACGTACATGAAACACTACATAAAGTATATAGGTTTAAAATGACATATACATAAGCATTTGCAAACATATACCTCATAGTAGTAACTTGACATTTAATATATCCTTTGGTACCATCTCTCATAGAGTAATTCAATTTAGCACTTTAAATATCATTCAAGTTAATAAAACATTCAATATTAGGACTACTAATATCATTGTTTAGGTTTTTAAAAGGTCAAAATTAAAATAGTTAAGTTGAATTAGTCAGGGATTACGGGGTGAATTAACGAATTTTTGTCATAATAGTTGACATTTCATGTGGAGACATTAATTTTCTGGGTTTTTTTTATCCAAATATTTCAATGTTAACATGATCTTCTGTTCCGACCATTTGGAAAAATTACCCGAAATTTTAGGGAAAATTCATTTACATCATTTTTTTATTCTTTGCGTTGGAAAATTTTTACGATGTGTCTCACACCGGCCATTGATACTATAGATTATGTAAGACTTCTATTTATTTCACGAGTTGGTGAACCCAAATCATACACTACAATTAGCTAGCGTTAGTTATATAAGAAAGAAAATAAAAATAAAAATTTATTTGGTATGATATAGTTTGGAGTTCGAGGCCAAAAGTGACTACTTTCATATGAATCTAAACATAAATTTTATTTTTTTTTAATTTTGTTTTTTTTAGATGTGTAATAACTATATAAAAGTATTATAAGTCATGATAGTTAACAATTTAAAATGTTAAAGAAGTACTTGAAAAACAAAAAGGTCATATAAAATTTCATTTGACTCTCTAAATAATACTCCATTCATTTAAAAACAAATGATCTCATTTCCTTTTTAATCTGTTTCAAAAAGAATGATCTCTTTCCTTTTTTGGTAACATTTTAATTTCAGTTTTTCACGTGGCATGTTTAAGGCCACAAGATTAAAGGGGAATTTTATACATTTGATATAACTTTAATTTAGGATCACAAGATTCAAAAATCTTCTTTACTTTCTTAAATTCCATGTCAAGTTAAACTAGACCACTCATTTTAAAATAGAGGGAGTAGCATGTTAAGTAGTTGTTTTGATTTTCTTAGATTTTGCTAAATCTATAGAGAAGGTTTGGATTTCTAGAGGCTTTTTCCTTTTCACTTTGCAATACCCACAATGTAGTTGGCTAAGGGGCTTGAGACTCTTGTTTAGGGAGAGTTACCTATTTATTTTATGATTGAATTTAATAAGGTTATTTCTCTCGATATTTTATACTATTTTTTTATGTAATAAATTATTCATCTTTACCTATGATTTATAGATGTATGTCGACTGGTCATATCACATTAAATGTTTATATCTCTCAAGTATTTTTCTCTTTTATGATTGATTAATCATCTTTCGAGGTTTACTTGTTATCATAACATAATAATAGGTGTCACATAAAAGTGAAAATGAGAAAATGAATATTATCATTATAATTAAAGTGTTAAACAAGAATATATATATATAGACAATTGACAAAGTTCATTATCATAGTTGAATAAAATAAATAGACTAATTTGTAAAATATTAAAAAAGAATCCATCAGATTGCATCAACGTGAAAAATGAATATGGAGAAAATTTGGAGTGTTGAGGAAATATAGGGACAAAAGTTGAATAACTCCAAATCTTTCGCCACGTATTCCGGTTATTGAGTGCGACAGCCACGTGGGAAGTTAGGAATAATTCCAAAATGTGTAACCGTCAGATTCAATGATTGCTAACGGCCAATATAACCACCATTAACGGCTCAGTTAACGCCCTATTTCCTCCTGTTATCTCTCTTGATTCTATTACTTTCCCTAATTTTCCAATTCCCTCTTTGAAAATTTTGAACAAAGTTAAACCCTATCTCCTTGATATATGGGTCTATCTAAAAATATTTTATTTTAATTATATATGTAATATATTTTTTTGATCGAAGAGAGTATTTAACTTATCACCTTTTCATATACCTATATAGCCATATATAATACACTACTTAAAATGAGAATAATGTATATTTACACATGGTTTTGTGATACAAGTACATATAGTAACATATTACATACGTCTTGCATTTATTTACTTAGTATAAGAATATAATAAAGATAATTTTCTTCCATCACACTATCATGATACGGAAAATGTATAAGTGTGATATAAATATCATTAAAAATGTATTAGTATTTAAAAACAAATGTAATACATTTATTAATGTGATATAAATATCATTTGCACAATATCATAAATGAAGTTTGGAAAGAATGGTGTATATGCTACTTTATTTCAATCTTATGAAAATAAAAAAATTATTTTCGAATAGATACTATAAACATCATTTACGAATAAACTTTTTAATATTCAAATGCCTTAATAATTTCCTTTCAGAAAAATAGCGCGCTGGCCGTGCCATAGATTAAGCGAAGTCAAGACATGGAATTTTTGAAAGGGAAATTTATTCTAAAGTGGAAAAGACCTATGAGTTATATAGTATGACTTTCTTGTATATATTGGGAATATTTGTTTCTAATGAACAATAATACATTCTGCCAAACTTTATTGTGGGACTTCAATGAAATACCTAAAGACCTTCATCTTCTAAAGTAAACAAATAAATATAAATGTACTCGTATAATTGACGGAGGATATATTTTTATAAGTTAAGTTAAACTTCATTGGATACTTGCACCAAATTATATAAATTTACTATAATTAAGTGATTAAATGATGTAAAAATGCATGATAATTAAAAATTAAAAATAATTTTTTTTCGATAAACACGTCAGGTATATATTAACTTAATGTAAATATCATTGGCAAATAAAAAAATTACCCCACAAATAGGGCGGCTGCTGGTAAGTGGTAACCTAAGCACAAACCATTGTATTGCATCTAAGTGAAATCCTGTGATTGCGATAAATAAGATTCTAATAAATTTCCCTAAGATATAATTATGTATTATGTATTATTATTATTTTGGAAAAATCTTAAAACAACCTATTTGAGAAGGGGCAAATTTGGAATAACATAATACGATTACCTTAAGTTGATTTCTGCCGAATACACTTTAATCGTGCTAAATTTCCTGTCACTAATATGTTATATGCTTGTGCAAGCAGCAGCATAAATTGTAGCAATTGAAGAGGCCAAACTAATACTCCCTACTGTCTCATATTACTTGTCACGTTTTTTTTTACAGTTCACCTTTTAAAAATCCATAAATAAAAAATAATATATTTTTACTAATTTGCTCTTTTATATCTTTTCTAAATATATACTTACGGTAAAATGATAAGCATTCTCATATAAATATTTTTAATAATTTTGACAATTAACATGAGGCGGAGAGAGTATTTGAATTTCACATAGAAATACAAGACATTTCGTTTTCTTCCTAAGTGGACTTAATTATCAGGCAGAATCAGAAGTTTTGTCTGCAAAATACTCTTGTCTGTAATAGCAAATTTTATTTGATAGACAAGTTATAATAATTTACATTTACAATTGCGCATGTCTATATCGTAGACCAAATAATTAAGATCAATTTCCATCAAAATTCAAAACCAAATGATACGGTGTCGTATGCACTAAAAATTTACCCTTTATAGTCTAACAAGATAACATACATATATATTGCTCTCTAAGGAGGTGTGTTTGTCAAAGATCAATGACGTAATCGAAATTATATTATCCCTATTTTGTCCCTTCACAAATGAGTTCTTTTTATAAATTGTTCACAAAATTAATATGTTTGGGGAAAATTGTTGTCAAATGATATAAATGAATAGTTAAGATGAAAAAATCACAATGAGTTGATTTATAATTTGTACGAGTAGTTTTTTTTTAAATCATAAATTACAGGATACAGAAGTAGTTACTATGTATTGTTAATAAATACTACATCCAAAATGATCTTTAGCATAATAACTTAATTGTCGCTAAATATATACTCTCTTCTTCCTTTTTACTAGTCAAATTTTGACTTAGCACACATATTAAAAAAACAATAATTGATATTGTGACTTTATCATTTTACCTCTATTAATTGATACAGTTTCAAATATATTTACTCACTATATTTTTCAAAAACATAACTCAATATTAATAAATTGAGGGTATAATAAGAAGAAAAAAAAAATTCTTCCTTGATTTGTCAGAAATGACAAGTAAAAAGGAAATTAAATTAGGAGATATTTGACAAGTAAATAGGGACCGGGGGACTGAGAGAGTATGTATTTTAGAGGCATTTGATAGTTACATATTAGCACTAGCTCTTTGTAAATGTTTCTAAAGTCTATAGCAGAATTGAATTCAATGACAATTAACATATTTCGATAAATGTTTAACAATTCTGGCATATCTTTATTGTCATTAAAGGAGTGATAATTTTGCAAAGAGATTCTGAATTCTTGATGTGAATAGTTAGTTAAGAATTTGAAAGACTTCAGTTTCTAAAAGGGATCTCATTCATCTTTTACAGACCAATTACAATACCATAAAATTCTCTAACTTCCATATATTCATACCAAATATAAATGACGAGAGGGAGTTGCTCGGATGGTAAGCACCCCTCACTTCCAATTCGAAAGTTGCGAGTTCGAGTCACCAAAGAAGCAAAAGAGGTGGGAGCTCGTATGGAGGGTATTTGCTGAGACAAAATTGAGGAAGACATTATATAAAACCGACACATGGCCTTTTACTTGCACTGGTGGGAATTCGAAATATACTGTTAGATAGTACTATAAAATATAGGAGTAATTACATATATATACTCCCTTCGTCTATTCTTATTTGTCATGTTACATTTTTTAAAAGTCAATTTGTCTAATTTTTGAAGTTAAATTAAATTACATTAATCAGATTATGTAAACAAAAAAATTAGATATTCAAAAACTATACGAAAAGTACTATAAATTGTATTTTTTTGCATATAAATATGTGAAAAAATACATTATAAAATATTTGTCATAATTCTTATAGTTTGACTCTAAAAAAGGAATTCATTACAATTAAAAATAGACGGAGCGAGTATAAAAGGTAGTCACAAATATTATGATAAAAAGACTAAGGCCCGCACCCCTTAAAATTGTTAGTAAATTCCGTTTAGGCATTACATTAATGATCTGAGCATATGATAAAGTGTTAAAAGTATTTCTATCAAACGTTTTTACTCAAATTTTGGAAAAGTTTTTGCATGTGTTCTTAAACCACGTCGACTAGGGGCGGATCCACCCTTGGTCAAGGGGTGTCAAGCGACACCCCTTCACCGGAAAAAATTACATTGTATATAGTGATCAAAATTTGATTTAATAAATATACATACAAGTATTGACACCCCTTGAAACGAGTTGAAGATTTAGTTTACTGGTTAAGGGGTTGCAAATATTCTATGAGGCTGTGTGTTCAAGCCCTACTAGCCTTGTTATATTTTTTTTCACCATAACCATTGACATCACTTAATAAAATTTTTGAATATGCCACTAAATTTTTTTTCCAAAATTTAAAACAAATCAGAACATAATTTAAATGTCTAAATAAAATTTATCATCAAAAGATAAGAAGTTATCCATGTATTTAGCGAAAAAGACTATAAAATTTAACAGTACATACGTCCTATCCTAACTTTATCTATAAATAGAAGCCTTTAACGCATTCAACTCATCCCAACACAAGAAGTAAGCTTATAGTACTATTTGTTTAATTTAATTGAGAAGACTTTGTTTTTCAATTCTTGACAATGAGTACTACTCTTATGGCTCTGAACCCCTTTACTATCTTCACATATTTTACACTTTTTTCTATTTTGACTATTTCTTGCTCTTGTTTCCACCCAAAACGTCTCAATAATGTATCAAAAATTCAATCAAATTCCGACTGGTCCCCAGCCGGAGCTACTTGGTATGGAAGCCCTAGTGGTGCAGGAAGTGATGGTACACATCAAAATTTACTTGTTAATTACTGTCTCCGTCTCAAATTATCTATCGTATCGTATTTCACTAAATATTTAATCTATTAAGTTGTTTGTATGTAGTGCTCCAAAACAATTACTACTAAAAAAATAACTAGTTTTATTTTAAACTTCTAAAAAATGATAAATAATTTATAATAACTATTTTTAAAAATTACTACAGATGATTTGAAACGGAGCAACCGGAGGGAGTAGCCTCTAATGTACAACAAAGAAGAAGAAAAAAAGATATTGGTGCATTAAATGTCGCAGATCATTTTAGATATTAATTTTAATGATATATGTACTTTTCTTTTTAATTCTATTTATACTATAGTTTCTTACCGAGTTTAACTTATGTGAATTATTGGTGTATAATTATTTTACACCAACATAAGGTAATCAATCTACAATGACATGAAACTGTCTGTATATAATAGTCAATAGGTTAAAATATATTAACAACATAAAATTATTATTTTTATATAGTAAGGGTATATAATTTAAATTCTATTTTGTTGTTCAAAGGTGGAGCTTGTGGGTATACTAATGCCGTGGACCAACCACCATTCTCCTCCCTAATAGCCGCTGCTGGCCCTTCTCTATTTAACTCAGGCAAAGGCTGTGGTGCTTGTTATCAGGTGCGATAATTTAATTTATATATACTGATAATTTTTTATTCAATTTCTAAATTTTAAATTGTCTGTTATATGTCGCTAGTGCATAGAACTTTAATATTTTGCATACACTTTTCCTATTTCATTTTCTCCACGTACACCAACGACATATACATTATAAATATTCCACAAGGTCTGGAGAGGATGGAGTGTACGCAACTTTACTCCTCTTTGTAAAGGTGGAAATAATGTTTGTGATAATTAAAGAAGTCATGTTGAAAACAATGAAGAAGAGATTAATACAATCGAAACCGACTAATAAGATGGTGTGTGAGTAATAATAATAAATACTAATTATTTTTATTTAAAATCAGGTAAAGTGCACAGGAAATAAAGCATGTTCAGGAAAGCCAGTGAGAGTTGTAATAACAGATTCGTGTCCTGGAGGACCTTGTCTATCAGAATCAGCACATTTTGATTTAAGTGGCACTTCTTTTGGAGCTATGGCTATTTCTGGACAAGCTGACCAATTACGTAACGCTGGAGTTCTTCAAGTTCAATACAAACGGTAATTACTATCAGTTTGATAATAATCGAGTGACATTATATTATACATCTTTATAAAAATTGATCTTGATATATAAATTTTTAACGTACTATATGTCGTGTACCAGAGTGGAGTGCAACTACCCCGGAGTAAAATTGACATTTCACGTAGACTCAGGTTCAAATTCCAACTATTTCGCAGCTCTAGTTGAGTACGAAGACGGGGACGGAGATTTAAACAGAGTTGATTTGAAGCAAGCATTGGATTCAGAGTCATGGCAACCCATGCAACAGTCATGGGGTGCTGTGTGGAAGCTCGATTCTGGCTCCTCCCTAGTAGCGCCTTTTTCGCTCAAACTTACCGGGGAATCTGGCCAGACTGTGGTGGCTAACGGCGTTATTCCGGCAGGTTGGCAGCCCGGAAAAACTTATCGATCAGTTGTTAATTTTAAAGTCTAGCTTAATAATAATGTTAAACTATATAGTATATGTTTAACAATTACGTACAAGTCAATTTGGTTGACTTTGTTTTGTTGTCAAAGTCAAAATAATTAAGGTGATCGAGTAGAAGAATAAAGTAGAAAAATGTGGCTGTTGTGTATTTTTTATAGTAATACCACGCCATTTGTTGTGGTTTAGTACTACCTTATATATGAGTGGTACTAAATGTCAATTATATGTTTATCCTATTTTTTTAGTTTATGTATTAAACTTAATTTTATGATATTTGATATGATATTTGAGATATATATTTTTATGTTTAGCTATCTTAAATCTGAAAAAAAATTCACAAGATTGGGAAATTAGATGAGTATAAGCGGAAGTTATTTTTCTTTAATGCAAATACTCCAAGTACGTTTATGCAATCACACGTAATTTAATCATTACTTAATTTTTTGGTGCTTGATATAATATTCGAGAAATATGTTCTCATGTTTGGTTACTTTAAAATCCGAAAAATCACTTGGAGAAATTAGACGGTTATGAGCGGAAGTTCAAATCCTTAGCAGATACTCCCAAGTACGTTTATGCAATCATACATGATTAACTATCACTGAATTAGACAATTTTTACCTTTAATATTGAAAATATTATCAGAACTTATCTCATATTCTCGTATCATATGTTACACTAGACATTGAAAAATAATCTCCTTGTTTTTTTTTCTTGCTCAGCGAAAACTAGCTACCATGGTGGAATTTAGGGTGAAAAAATATCAGACTAATGAACTAACAATAATTATCATTACGTAATTCACAAAATGACAATTATATTTCATTGGGAAAATTACGCGGTTAAGCAAACTTATACTATTAATTACTCATCATAGCTATAATTTGCTATAATTATCACTCGCGACTAACATTATACATTAATTACGTGGGCTGACTTTGAGTTTGTACAATTAGCCACGTTTGTATATGTATAATTTGCCAGAATATACAAATACATATGTATAATATACGATTATCTAGCCGATATACATATACAATTCACCTCTCTCCCACTCTTTGCCCTCCCTCGCTTGCCTATCTCCTCTCTATCCCAGTCTCACTCTCCTCCTTATAACATGTAGCTACGAATTGTAATTATCAAACTATAGCTATGGAGAGTAATTAGGTTATTTTTAATTGGCTATATGTGAAAGTTCCTCAATTTCAAATGATGTCTAAACTTTGAATACCGATCCAGATCCCAATAATGTCCATCAGGCCCATTAGTAAGACGATAGAATGGGTTTGTCGTCCAACTGCCCAAGTAGCTAATGGGCCTCTGATAAATCACTTCGAAAGATTTATTATTATTTTATTTTGAAGTATATAGCCGTTTTGAAGAATCAGAAAAGATAATTATAATCTCTAATTTTTATGGTATAAATATAATTTGTAGCAAACCAATTTTTTTTTATTATTATTATTATAAATTTATGGGATATTATATTGAAAGCATTTTTTGTAGAAAAGAAAGTTTATTAAATATATATTTATAGTATATGTATGGTATAAGGTTTTGTATTTAAAGAATACATACACACACACACACACATATATGATTGATTCTCTTATATTTTAGAATCGGCTATTTGAGATTGAGTCAACATTTTGTATGTGATAATTGATGATGAGCTAATGCTGCCATATATTTGTAATATACAATTATTATGCTATAATTGATCGTTTATGAAGTTAATAGGTAAAGATATATCAAATAATAACGGCAAGTGAAAGAGAGATAACATTTGATCATGTGAAATAGTAAGAAGTTATCCTCCCTTAATGAACCTACCTATTATTTTTGCAAAGATCTTCTGCCTATTGTAACTTGGTAGAAGAGCTCTTTAAGTACTGACTAAATATCAATCAAGAGCTATAATTATTTTGGTAATTAGTTATAGTACAATATAATATAATATTGTATTATAAAATGGAGGATCATTAAAATCTTTTGGATATCATTTTCCTTAATTTTTTGGTAAGAGATATATTTTTATCCACTATAAAAAGAACATCAATACCATAGTGTTTCTCCAAGAAAAAATTAGTACTAAAAAAGATTAAGGACAGTAAACTATAATTCTTTCTAGTAATTATTAATCAAGCATGGATTGTAATGTTATCATTTTCACTTTTTTAGCTCTATGTTTGCTTCAATATTGCACTTGTGCACATGTTAAATCACTCAATGCTTCTATAGCTAGTTTTCAACCAGCAGTAGCAACATTTTATGGCCCTCCAACTGGAGCAGGATCTGGTAATTAATTAATTAATTATGCTACGCTACTAGTAAAATGTTTTGCACTAATTGATAACATTGTTTTCTTTAATTAATTAGTTAATTAAATTGAATAATATTGGTTTGTTTTAATTTAAATTTGTGATTACTTAATTTTGTATATTGACAAATACATGCATTATTTAATTATTGTTTTTTTTTTTGTCATGTTATTAGATGGAGGAGCTTGTGGATTTACAGATGCTGTATCAAAACCCCCTTTTAATTCCTTTATATCTGCTGGAAATGGTCCTCTTTATAAGGAAGGCTTTGGCTGTGGATCTTGCTACCAGGTGTATATACATATATACATATATTATACTCTTTTGTTAATGAAAAGCACCCCTCATCGGATCGAAACGAGATTCCTAATAAGACTTGGGATAATTTTAAGGTATATGAGTAAGGCCCAATATCTAAATTAACATGACCAGAAATCTCGTCGTGGTCCGATGTGGAATTCTTTCCATCAACGCATTATTATTTAGTTTATTTTTAATATTAATGATACTAACCATACAAAACATGTTACAATTTACAAATCACACTCTCAGTATATATTTGTTCGATAAATTGCCCTAATACATGGTGAAATTATAGGTTTTATGTAATCTAGGCCCTTGCTCAGGAAGACCAGTAACTGTAACCATTACAGATGAATGCCCTGGTTGTTCAGGTGCTTTTCATTTTGATTTAAGTGGAACCGCAATGGGTGCTTTAGCAAAACCCGGTCAAGCTAACGCGTTACGTAATATAGGAAATATCCCAATTTCTTACCAAAGGTACGTACGTACTAAAAAAACATTTATCAGTTACTATATATTTAGTGTTCGATAGATTTATAACATGTTATAACAATTACAGGGTGCCATGTGATTACAATAACTGGAAAATCGGGTTCAAGGTGGACCTAGGTTCAAACCCGAATTTCTTATCAGTAAATGTTGAGTTTCAAAATGGAGACGGTGATCTTAGTTTAGTCGAATTCTTACCAGCAAGATCAAATCAAGCGATAAGAGCGAATCATGTATTTGGTGCAACATGGAGTATTAATATTAATCCTTCAGCACAGCCAGCTCCATATTCAATTAGGCTTACAAGTGGGTCAAACAAGAAACTTACTGCTACTAATGTTATTCCTGTGGGATGGCAGCCTGGACGCACTTATTGGTCTAATGTCAATTTTTAGTTCGTATAGTATTTATTGAATGTAAACTCAGAAAATAAAACTACATTCACGTTAGATTAATAATATTGATGAAGAGAAAAATAAAAACTATGTTCTTGAATGTTCTCCTTTTATGAATTTAATAAACTTATCGTTTAAGATTATTTTTGCCTACTTTTTTTTCTTCTTCTTGTTATCACTTAATGTGCGTCCCTCTCGTAAAATTAGAAAAATAAGGATATAGAAAGGAAGATGCGAGATTTTTATTCGAAACAATAATCTAACAAGATCCACGATTAAAAAAACATCTTAATCTTCTTCTTCTATTTTTACAACTTTTAGCCAATATAATCACTATATAATATGAATATGTACATTATATATGTTACACCCCGTAAATTTTTTGTTAATATTTTATACGATTTAAAATTTATGAGGCTCTATTAAATTACTACAATTTGTGTGGAATGAATATTTAAATTATCTCTTAAGCCTGGTTATTCGTAGAGCCTGTTTAGATTGACTTATTTTATTTTTTAAGCCAAACCAGTTTTTAAGTAGTTTTGAAGTGTTTGAGTAACTTTTAAAAAATATTTATAAACACTTAGTTTTAAGTTAAAATAATAAAAACAAATCAAAAATAATAAGTTAGGATTTTCAAAACTTGTGGCTTTTAACTCTAATAAAGTCAATAAATTGAGAATGAAATTTGTAATTTAACGAGGAGTTATGATTATGGAGTCACTAAAGTTGAAGTATTTACCACGAATTGAAAGTGAATTAAGAAATATATATATATGATAGATGACATGGGTCTTAAATAAATCTAGTAAAACATATGTACTTCGATAGAGTGCCCTAGGAAGAATTATTGACATTAATTAAGTACTTAGCCAGTTAGCCCATTTCGCTCAATCCGTTATTATTCGTTAAGATTTTAATTAGGAGTGCAATAATCTTTTAACATGTCATTTGAATTTTGATGTCTATGCGTCATATGATTCTTTTAGACTTAATTTTCAAGAATTATATGCTCATGTTAAAATTCAAATAAAAAATTATATCTTATAATTGGGGCATATGAGGGAAGAATGCAAAGTTGTGCTTCTAAGGCCCATTACTATTTCTTTCCAATTGGGCCTTGAGTATGTACATCATAGACCCGCTCGATGCATGCCCCTTCACAATATTTACCATGATCCCAAGTAAAATTCTTCATAATATCCGTGGGGATTATTTTATTTATATATTTCATCTTACTAATTAAACATTTTTTTTTATCTAATTGTGCAAATTAATTACACCGATAGTTCACAATACTTAGATTAAACTATAGTGACATAAAATTTACTTTGTCAGTATATATAATTTAACTTTCAAAAATAAATATCATAGTCTCAATATCAATTCTTTGTGTGAATTTTTTTTATTTTATTTTAAAAGAAATAAATATAACTAACCGAGATACTAGGAGGACGCTTGAGGATATTAGTGGTACTAGTAATAGAGTCAAACCATATTTGTTCAATATTATGAGATATTTTTTAAAATCATATTGATATAAGAAAATTGTAATATATATTGTTTTTTTATATGGTATTTTGAATATTTTAGTTGTAAATTTAAAATATTAAATTAATTTAATCCAATTTAACTTTAAAGATCAGTCAAAATAATTCTCGAAAATAAAACATGACAACTAATATGGGACGAATGGATCCAATTTTACTCTAAAGATTAGTTAAATTAATTTTCGAGAAGCAAGACATGACAAGATTCAATATAATTGAAAATTAGTTAAATTAGCACTCAAGAGAGAAATATTACAACTAATATGGAATTGATGGATAATTTTAGCTCCCAACACTAAAGTGTATAGAAAAATCTATCAATTTTCTTGAGCTAAAAAGGAATTATCATTGTTTTTTAAAAGGTCTTTTTCCCCTTCCTTCCACTTGTCACCTTCACTCCCTCACTCCCACTCGAACTCCTATTTTCCTCTCCTCACACAAACAAATTAAACCATTGGCTCTAACTAAAAAATAGGACCAACTTTCTTTTCACCCTACAAGCCCACAACAACTTCTACTAATAATAATAACAAGAACAACAACCCATGCAACTTTTCTTGTTTTCTTTATCCATATTAATTATCCTCATAATAATTCACTCTCACTTTTCTTCTTTATATTGTCTTTTAATTTCTTACACATAGTTGACTAAATTAACTAGTGTTAAGGTCTTTTTTTATTTGTTATAGTCATGGCTTGTGTTGATGAAGAACAAAAGCCAAGTTTTAAGCATTATTGTAGAGTTTGCAAGAAGGGTTTCATGTGTGGGAGAGCTCTAGGTGGACATATGAGAGCTCATGGTATTGGAGATGATAGAGCAAATATGGATGATGATGATGATGATGATGAAGCTAGTGATTGGGAAGAAAACCATGGTGATAATAAGAGGATGTACCAATTAAGAGCAAACCCTAATAGGTTAAAGAGCACTAGGGTATGTGAAAATTGTGGAAAAGAATTCTTGTCATGGAAATCTTTTCTTGAACATGGTAAATATTGTGGCTCTGATGATGCTTATGATGATCATTCCTTGGTATCATCACCTTGTTCTGATGGTGAGGAATATAATATTGGTGAAAGAAAAGGTTATGGTTGGTCTAAAAGGAAAAGGTCCTTGAGGACTAAAGTTGGAACTTTTACTTCATCTTATAATACTAATAATACTTATTCAAGTGAACAAGAAGATCTTCTTCTTGCAAAATGGCTTATAGATTTAGCTAATTCAAGGGTGGACCCATTAACCATCGAGCCAGAAGAGTCATGCGCCTCTGCTAGTAAAGACGAGGAGAAGCGGAACCCTATAATGACCTACCTTAGTACTTCCGGCCTCATGAACCAAGACAAAGATCTTGAACATCATAGAAAAAGTGACTTTTTCATCTTACCTAGTTTGGACGAGGCTAAAGTGGCTCCCAAAGGATTATTTGAATGTAAAGCATGCAAGAAAGTATTCAATTCTCACCAAGCCCTAGGTGGGCATAGGGCAAGTCACAAGAAGGTTAAAGGATGTTATGCAGCCAAACAAGATCAATTAGATGATAATAATACACATGATCAAGATAATTACTTTAAAGGTTCAAAGTCATCATCTTATAATTACCAATTTGAACAAGGGTCCTCATTAACAGGAGCTTCAAGAAAAAAATCAAAAGTACATGAATGTTCAATATGCCATAGAGTTTTCTCAACAGGACAAGCTTTAGGTGGCCACAAAAGGTGTCATTGGATCACTTCTAACTCTCAAGATTCCTCTATCTTCACACCAAAATTTCATTTTCACAATCCCCTTAAGCAAATTAATGAAAGATCAACATTGGAGAATCAAGATCCATTGGATCTTAACATTCCACCAAATGATCAAAACATGTCAAGAATAAGGCAAGAACCTTGGAAAATAATCAATCCGTTTGAGGTCTCCACAGATATACACATGCATCCATGGAGTAGTACAAATAGTGATCATACAAAAAAAGAAACAAAAGATGATGTTGTTCACCACAACAATAATGATCAACCCCGCGAAGAAAACGAGGATGACAACTTCAAGAACAAGAACAACAACAATAACAATACTAACAAAAACAACAATGTCCGTCAAGATAATGCAACACAAATCAATGTAGAAGATGATGATGAAGCAGATAGTAAGTTGAAGTTAGCAAAACTAAGTGATCTAAATGATATCAATACTAGTTCAGCTAATCATTCACAATGGTTACAAGTTGGTATTGGTCCAACAAATAAGGTTGAGGCTGACTCATAATCTATTTGCATTTTTTTTCCTCTTCTTTTGTTTTTTGTTTTCTCTTTTTTCACCAGGGTATATATTTCTATGCACATATTGTAATTAAAATATTCCCCCCAAAAAAATAAAAAATTATACGTACCCATTGTTTAGTTGTAAAGATACAATATATAGTTCATTCTTTTAACTTGGTTTACTTGTAAACGATTATAACGAACGATATAAATATAATCTTGTTCCTTGCATTTAAACTTTGTCCATTTTTTATTTTTACATTTAATTTATTTCAGAGTTGATTTTCATGTATTCAAGCTTTCTGATCATGACAATTGTCTTAATTAGTCAATTAATATATAATAATAACCTTCCTTGATGTGTTAAATTGGAATGGCATTTTACTTAAACTCTTACGTGTATTCTAATAATGTATAGAAGGTGTAAAAATTATTTGTACACTATCAAATTAAGTTAACCTACAGTAACAAGTAATTAATTCGTTATTGGACTGTATTAAGCCTGATATAACAATATGAAAAATAGAGTATATGATCAGATAAATTGCACTAGAGGTCTCTAACTATTTTTTTGTTTTCCACCCGGTGTCCGGTACTTTTATGGAGCCGATTAAATCCGAATTCGTACCAGAAAGTCTCACATTGAAGTAAAGCGCTCCCTAACAAAGGCGACTCCTTACCCAAGAGAGCTCGAACCCGAGACCTCTTGGTTAAAGATGAAGGAGTACTTACCACTCCATCACAATCCTTCTTGTTCACTAGAGGTCTAACTTAACATTTAACAATTAATATTCTCAGTCCAATCAACCCCCCCCCCCCTCAATCCCACCCCCAACAATTTATATATGTTTAAAAATAAAATTGCACATCAATTAGGCTGGTGGTTGACTAGACTTAGAAAGACAAGTCCACCAATTTTTTGGGATGAAGCAACTTCTGGTCCTCTTTTGCTTTTTCTAGTCTTTTTCCTAGCATTTTGGTATGGAAAATTTGCATCCATGTGTCACCACTTGGTCAAAAGTATTAAATTATTATATTTTCCTTTTTTTTCTTTAACATTGAGGTTAATGTTATCATTAATTTTCATCACCATGTATATATGTTAATTTTTTTTTATATCTAGTGAATTTCCAAAAAAGATTTAGGCCTCTGAGTTTATCATTTATTTCTTTCCTTCGTTTTTTATTTGCCCATGTTGACGAATATTTAGAAAAATAATAAGAATTTATTTTATTAAGTTAATTTTATTAACTATGCTATAGAAATTCAAGTGTTTAATGATTTGAAAGAAAATGGTAAGTCTCTTTTGATTTGCTAAAATGAATAAAGGGAAATATATTTTTAATGTAAAAGTCAATAAGTATTCTTTAGATTCACTTTTGCTTGTTTAGATTGAATTTTGCATATTCATTAAAAAAAATGTCTCTTTAATTTGTCTCAATTTATATGACATATTTTTTTTCTTTTTAATCACATATTTTTTTATTTGCCAAATGTTTCATAACACTATCAATATTTCTACCTATTTTGGGTTTCAGTTTTTTGACAAAAAATCACAAAGGTGTACTCTTTATTCAAAAGTTCATTTATTTTAGGATATTCTGAAACATTAATGCAACATCTTTTCATATTTTAAAATGTTATGTACGGTGATTTTTTAAAATTCATTTCTCAAATTGATATGAATATTTTTCCACCATATTCAAATTAATTGATATTTAATAGTCTAAGGTCATGAAAATAATTTGAGAAATGAATAATTAACTTTAAAAGTAAAACATGATAAAAATTTTTTTAATGAAAATATATATTTAGTATGATGAATAGAAGTAAACGGAGGTAATAAAATGGAACGGGTGGATGGAAATAGGTGAAAAGACAACCATTTTTCTATTATAAGTGATTCATGCAAAAAGAATTGAGAAAACGAGATCTTTTACGCTTTTACAATTTGAATAAATGAAAATGATTTCTTTAATTTTTTTAAGTGTAAAAATAAAGATCTTCTATTTATAAAAATAAAAATATCTTGAGCCTAAAAATAAAGACCTCTTTTAAAAGACCAAAACACTTTTAAAAAACTAAAATTATAAAAGAGAAATATCTCCCAAAATTTTCAATGATACATGTAAATATAAACATATAATATAGACATGTGTAACGATAAAAAAGATAAGTATGAATCTAGAGTCTGGAGTTAAAAGGGTCACTTTTTTTTTTTCAAAATGCATAAAAGACCACTAATTCTTTTAAAATACCAAAACGGACAAATCGTTGATGGGACAGCGATATCCTTGGTTAAATTTAACATTGTTAACGCCGTGCAAAAAAAAATGTTTTCTTAAAATGATTTCATTAGATTTTTTTTTTTTTGATTTCCTCACTGTTTGGGTCAGCAATTTCATCAATTTTTATTTTTTTTAATAACATACAACAATTTTCATTCAACATCCCACCTTCAAGTAACCACAACAATCACATATGAAGGAAAAAAAGACACTTACCGAGCAAGAGAAAACCAGTAAAGATGAAAGCTTGGAATTCTGCAACTCTCTTTCTTTTAACACAGAAAGAAGAAAGAGGGGTTTTGGCTAAATGGAGAATTATTTTTTTTATCGCTACTCCATCACTGATTTTTCCATTTTGGTATTTTTAAAAAATCAGTTGTCCTTTATGCATTTTGGAAGAAAAAAATGACCCTTTTGACTCCGAACTCTATGAATCTATATGCAAATTTATACATATGATTTGAGAAATCTTATTTAATCAATTGATTAATTAGTTATTTGAACTTCACTTTATTATTAAAAATTCAATATTTTACCTTATAATTTCTTCTCTGATTTTTTTCCGCCCCTAACTAGGAAAAAAAACATGTAGATAATTTAATGGAGAAGAAAATGGTGCCGACAAATTATTGACGTTGAAACTAGTTTGATTAACCCAAGTAAAGAAAAAGCATAAACATTATGCCCCAATTTCCTCTTCTAACATTTAAATCGCTTGACAACTACTACTATTGATTGGCTTTCTCAACTAAACTCAAAACCACTTATTGGATTTATATGAACTTGTAGTTAGAGAGTAATATTTTGGGTCCCTCATTTATTAAAAAAATATGATTTATAAAATAACAAGTTTTTTGAGATAAACATTTATAGTTATAATATTGTAGGGGGGGAGGGGGTATATTTCTAGCATTTTTAGATAAATATAAAAGATTGTGAATATTCAAATACAAAAAGTGTTGTAAAACTATATATGCACAGCGGAAGCATACCAGAATCTTAATGCTTACATGAAAAATAGATAACCAAATCGTATATGCTAGAACACATATAATATGCTAGAACCATTAATGCTTACTGACAAGAATTACCTCTTAAAGCGTGAGCAGATACCTTCAATGAATGCACGAGTTAGACAGACCTTCAAGCGAATCCACAAGATAGACAACAATTATGGTCTTCTACAATGATCCGAAGTTCACATCCGAACTCTCTCAATACTTGGGTGGGCAAGTATCGAATAGAAATTTTTCATCCCTTTTTTTAGGTTAGGAGAACCCCTATTTATAGAGATTTCTTTCCAACAAAAAATCATAAATGCACATCAAAAGTATCATAACGTTAAATATATTTAGGGAAAATTGTATATAATAGCAAACTATTAATTCAAATTAAATGCTATAAATATAGTTTGATTTAATTGTACCCCATAGCAAACTATTGCTATTTAACCTCTCTCCNTTTTTAGATAAATATAAAAGATTGTGAATATTCAAATACAAAAAGTGTTGTAAATCTATATATGCACAGCGAAAGCATACCAAAATCTTAATGCTTACATGAAAAATAGATAACCAAATCGTTTATTCTAGAACACATAAACTTACTGACAAGAATTACCTCTTAAAGCGTGAGCAGATACCTTCAAGTGAATCCACGAGTTAGACAGACCTTTAAGCGAATCCACAAGATAGACAACAACTATGGTCTTCTACAATGATCTCAAGTTCACATCCGAACTCTCTCAATACTTAGGTGGGCAAGTATCGAATAGAAAATCTTCATCCCTTTTTCTAGGTTAGGAGAACCCCTATTTATAGAGATTTCTTTCCAACAAAAAATCATAAATGCACATCAAAAGTATCATAACGTTAAATATATTTAATCAAATATTACAAAAATTAAAATTTATTAATAATTGGTGAATATTAAAACTAATAACTTAACTTTTATTGTATTGATAAATTTATCAGTAATAAAGTTGAACGGATCAAAATAAATTAACTAAATAAATAAATAGGCTAATAACTCGATTAAAATTGAACAGATCATATTATCATGAACTAATTTAATCGCAATAACTTAGAATGATGGAGGGCTTTTTTTCTTAAAACCCCTTTTGCTACTTTGAGTTTGAGGTATAAAAAAGCAAAAACAATGACAGTTTGGATCCTTTTTATCTTCTTATAGAATCTTCTTAATGCATGCTTACTTCCAATAGTGCTTCAGAATTCAGATCTTGTCCACTCAAATTAAATAAAAGGAAAAGCATGATCAACATCTGAAATATCTAGTACTAAAAGATCTTCACAAAATATTAGTACTAGTACTTTTTTTGTTTTTGTTTTTATAGACTCAAATCGAGATGTCAAATGAATGGATTGTAGTAAATAAATCGAGAAAATCATATTTTTGTGAGCTAATTTTATCATCTTTAGACTAAAATATTCGACAACTCTAATGGTATAATTCCAAACATTTCAAAGGACCGCACTTTATACGTACAATAACGATAATAGACAAATTGTATACCAAAATTTTTTTTTGACAAAAGTGAATCACGACATTGAGACTTTACCAGCATAATGCAAAGCTGAAGTGACATCCAAGAAAAGAAAAAAATCTCCTTTTTCCCTCCTTGATAATTGAAATTAGATTGAGGAGTATAGTGGAGTGATTTCAATCTTTATTTATTTTATTAAAGCTGTAAAACTAATTTATCCTTAAAGAAATTAGTCGAACAAACATATATATCTTAGAGCACGTATAGTTGATATTGAATCATGATTTGAAATCAAATTGTTTAATTTGAAGTTGAAGTTTTATTTGGACATAAAATTTAAATTTTTTAAGTTGTACTTTTTCTCACAAACATGAAAAAAGTTAAGTGGTGAAAACTATCAAAAAAATATTTCAAATCTTATATATACAATCTTTACCAAACAAGCAAATCATAGATTATAACAAGATATTGGAATATCCCAATTAAAGTGACGTATTGATAAATCACATATATTCATGTTCCATTTATAATAAATGTATGTGATTACAAACTCTCAAATACATATAATTTTTAGGGATAAGGGTCTGAAAAATACCCCAACGTTGGTCGGATTTGCTGTTGTGATACTAAACTTTCATGAGGACCTATTACCTCACTAGATTATTTAATACCGTATTTTAAACATATATATTTACCCACGTGGACATAAAAAATAATGCAAAATTATAAATAGTAATGTGTCCACGTGGACGCATATATACCTTTAAAATACACTATTAAATAGTTCAGGGGGTGAAAATACGGTATTAAATAGTCTAGGAAGGTAATAGGTCCTTATGAAAGTTTAGTATCTCAACAAACAAATCCGACCAAAGTTAAGGTATTTTTCAAACCCTTGTCCCTAATTTTTATAATGATCAATTAGTCAAAAATAGTTGTAACTAGTTATTGTTTAATATTGTAACGTCCCGAACCGTCGTTAATTAGGAAAAGCAAAAATTCGGGAATTTACTGGGCAACAGTCCCGCTAGGGCGGGCTAGATGCCTCTAGAGCGGCGGCGCCACGGCGGGGTAAGTTGGCGCTAGAGCGGGATAAGCGAGACAGAATGTAAATAACGCAAAATCATATTTCCTCCTTCTTCCTAAAATACCTAAATTAGTCGTAAAACATCCTAAAAACCCCCCAAAAAGCTACTCCAAGCTTGGGAAGGAAGAGAAGGAGATTGCTAGCGTAAGGAGCGTTGTGGATGGCAGAATTCCAATCAAGATCACTGTCACAAGGTCAGAAACACAATAATCGAAGCCAAAACTTTGATGCAACTGCTTGGCGCCCAGGTAGGCTAGATTTATTAATTGAGTAGTTATAAATTTGTGCTCACTGCGTAATATAATGTAAATCAATGGTAGGATTTATGTGTAGGCCTTCGTGCACCGAACAAAAGATGATTAACCATGGGAAGAAGCCTTAGGTGTTGAACTAAGGCTAAGTTGATCGAATTATTGTTAAGAGATATATGACGATAAATACTTCATTATGATGGTTGTGATTTCATGATTAGGAGATATATGTTGTTCTTGCTTCATGATAATACGTGTATGTATGCAATGTTGCATTATTGGCCACACTACTTGTAATGAGATAGACAAATATGACTTGATTTTATTATTATGAGAATGTACTTGTGATTGTGATTGTGGCTTGTTGAATGGATCGGGTGTTGCGTTCCGACACACTAACTTAGATCGGTTGCCACGTTTTGGCATAAATATGGGATCAGTTGCCACGTTCTGACATAAATATGGGATCAATTGCCACGTTCCAACATAAACATTGGATCAGGTACCACGTTCCGGTATGCTAACAATCTGGGTTTGGGTTCCATGAGAGGACCAATGACTTGACATGATTGTGTATTTTGAGGTTTGTGAAATTGAACGTGGTTCGTAATGATAAATGATATTGTAATTCCCCGGAGTGGTTATATGGTTATGAGGACTTATATCTGATTGTTCTTTTGTGTTGAGTGAACTTGTTGCGTATCGTGTTGTTGAATGAATCGGGAAGGCCAAGGGTTCAAGGGTCATAATAATTTAAGAGCAAGGATTGTCCGTGTGTTGTAAGGGCGAGAAGTAGGGGTAGTGAACGTGATGTAATTACTTAGGTGAATTTCATCTTGGAGGAAGGAATTCGTGGTTGGTAGTTAGAAAGCTTGATGTAATGTGTCATGTGGCAAGGGCACAGTAACATAGAAGAGAAAGTAAGGGTGTGTAGTGGTTTAATGCATATTCTTGCTAGTTGATTTCTTATGTTATGCGATGGGCATCGGGTTGACCAATGATGCCTACCAGTACGTGTGGTTTTGTAGTGATAGTACTCTTGCTATGCCTTTTTGGCATAGATTGGATGCAGGTTGGTGATGTTTCATTAGATGAAGACGAAGAATTCTCCAGCAGCTTCTACTTTTCCTTCTACATGGTCGGAGCTGTGTCTTTTCATTATTATGTCATGTTGTACTCTTAGTAGCTTTTGTACCTGTTTAGATTAGATCCTTGGGAGTCTTAATTACTTTACAAGTCTTAACCCGAATTTGTTAAATGAGGTTTTCATTTATAAAAAACATTATGATTTCATTTATCTCCGATTTTCATTAATTTTCTGCATGTTTAAACTATTGAGATATGAGGGTTCTCCTACTTAGGTGTTAGAGTGGGTGCCCGCACGGCTCGGTGGATTGGATCGAGACAAATATAATTCTATCACGAACAATTTCTTCATGCTGAGCTTAAACCTTTTATTATTTTTTTTGCAAAAATTTAAATGACATATTTTTATTTTACAAAATATAAACTTAATTATGGGTCAAGTTTTACATTTTATAAAATTAGGACTTTCAATCGTGCTTTAGGAGAATTTGAAATAGTGATCTCAAATCACATATCTAAATACTAATTTAAAATCATGTTCTCATTTTGCATGTCCAAATTAAACTCAATATCAAGTGTCGTTNATTACTTTACAAGTCTTAACCCGAATTTGTTAAATGAGGTTTTCATTTATAAAAAACATTATGATTTCATTTATCTCCGATTTTCATTAATTTTCTGCATGTTTAAACTATTGAGATATGAGAGTTCTCCTACTTAGGTGTTAGAGTGGGTGCCCGCACGGCTCGGTGGGTTGGATCGAGACAAATATAATTCTATCACGAACAATTTCTTCACGCTGAGCTTAAACCTTTTTTTTTTTTTTTTTGCAAAAATTTAAATGACATATTTTTATTTTACAAAATATAAACTTAATTATGAGTCAAGTTTTACATTTTATAAAATTAGGACTTTCAATCGTGCTTTAGGAGAATTTGAAATAGTGATCTCAAATCACATATCTAAATACTAATTTAAAATCATGTTCTCATTTTGCATGTCCAAATTAAACTCAATATCAAGTGTCGTTCTCTCTTCTTTTTCTTTTTTATTTTATTTGCTTTCAAAAGAGATGTGGTTGCAACGTAGATCCATTATGTTTGGAATAAGTCATCTAATATTGTTGTTAGTGGATGGAGGCATTATAGAAATTTAATTAATTACAACATTCCTTAATTTTGACTTAATTATTTTTATGTAAACTTGATGATGCATCTCATAACATCCTTATTCCAAAGAGTTGTTGGAACATCTATCCAGCATGTCAAGGAACTAATCTTGATACTTTATATTTTATTTTATTCCACTAGTTGCTTTTATTAACAATTGACTAATTTTCACTACTAAGCAAAACTTTTACTACTTTATTAATTGCTCTCACCAAGTCTTACTAGTTTATCTTCTTCCCCTCCCCTTCCAAATAAAGAGACTAGTCGAAAAATCGACTTAATTACTTACGACATATATATAGTAATAATATATTTAATATAATTTTATAATTAGTGTCTAAGAAAGATGTAGGGTAGTCAGGAGCAGATCCAAATAGGATCGAGAGGTTTATTTGAATTATTTTTGGCAAAAAATTATACTATTTTTTATATATGGCTAAATTTATATTTTATATATTTATATCATATATGTTAGACTTTTTTTTAATTTTTTGTGTGTTTATTTCTTCATGTTAGTAAAAATTCAGGTTCCATCATTTATAAAAATCGGGGAATTCATTTTTAGCAAGCAAACAATAAACAATTACCCAATAATACAACATGAACATAAGGAATACAATTTTACCATTATTATCATTGCTCTGCTAGTCACTAGCCTTATTTTATGGCATTATTTCCTAGAAGGTCATTGAACTAAAAAGTACTATTGCAGAAAAGTCATCAAACAATTTTTTCTAATCATAGAATCGATCATCTTTCACTAATTTTCATTAAGAAAAAATATGTTGGGCATTTTTAGATGAACATTAGCCGGGAAGTTCCTATTATAATAATTAATTACCCTATCAGGTCACTTTTACTTTTCTATTATATTTAAAATATATTTTTATTTTTTCTTATTATCTTTTTATATATATTCTTTTAACCTCAACATAAATTACTTATTTCTCAAAAAAAATTTCTAAAGACTTATATCAATTAATTATTTATATTAATTATCATTATTTTTTAAGGGAGCGCAAAATTCAAAATGAATAAATAAAACTGAATAGTAGAAGTAAATTCAAAATTATGTAATCACATGAGTTGAGTCGGAAGAGAATATGATATACGTACACAAACTTTATCCCCTACGTACATAAGTAGGGTAGAGAAGTAAAATAACAAGATAAACAAAACAAATGGAGCAATAGATAATATTAAAAATAAAGAGTATGATATTATATGAATATTTAATAATACTACTAAAGACAATAAAATAATGTTCTTTCTAACAATTTAAGTGTCTTAGATAAGATAATGATACATTTCAACATGATAAAAAAGTAGATTGAATTCGAGCCTTACTGTCACTCATTATTGAAAAGTTTTCCCGCGTAAGTTTAATGACCTTTTGTGAAATTCAGCAACTTATGCTGAACAAAGTAAGAGTAACAAGCCAGAAATAAATACTCCACCACTTACAAAAAGTATGTAAAAAGGTCACACCTTTGGAAAAATATGTAGGTGATTCTCATGAACTTGCAGATACAAAAAAGGTTAGGCACTTGTAATTATCAACTTTAATTATAGAGTAAATTTCCTTTGACCTTTTGTGTTTGAGAACTAACCCCCTTAATTAATGGATTTTTCAAAAGTCATAAATGACCCTCAATACTATGAAAAATGAAATGACAATTGTTTTTTTTCAATAACAAAAGAATCATCTCTCGGTCTTTTTTTTACTTGTCAAATTTTGACTTGACACATCTATTAAAACAATAATAATTAGTATAGTGAACTTATCATTTTACCCCTATTAATTGATAGGGTCCAAAATATATTTACTCACTACATATTTCAAAGACATTAACTTAATGTTAATAAATTTAGGGTATAATAGGGAAAAAAAATTGTTCTTCCTTGATTTGTCAAAATGACGAGTAAAAAGAGAAATCAAATTAGGAAATATTTGACAAGTAAATAGGGATGGGGGAGCATTATGCAATAGTCAATACTCTTTTTGTTCCTATTTATATGTCACAATTTTAGATTTTACGTCTCTTAAAAAACTAAATAAGTTTACCATTATACCCTTATTTAGTGTTATAAATGAACATAAATAATTTATTTTAATTAATTAAATTGACTAGTGAATATGAATTAATCATTTGATTTTTCTATGTTTATAAGGCTAATATCTCTCAGGGGTAAAATAGGAAGAATAGTATTGTTTATATATTTATTTTGTGAAATGACGAATAATAAAGAATATTTATTTTTAATAAGGACGATATATAAACAGAAATAGACTAGAGGAGTAACATTTTTACACAAATTGTACACCATATAAAAATATAGAAATACCTCACTTTTCTCCTTTGCCTTTCTTTTGGAGTTCTTTTTCCTTAGAACTCCAAAACTGCGTAACTCTTGATACTTTTTTAGTAGAGGCATTTGGGGAAAAAAATATAATATTAGAAAAAAGTAGTATTTGAAAAAAATAGTTAAAAGTTAAAATTGTGTTTGATCATGTATTTAATTTGAAAAATGCATATGTTTTATGAGTGAAAAGAAATCACTTGAAAAGTAGTTAAAATTGTGTTTGATCATATATTTAATTTGAAAAATGCATATGTTTTGTGAGTGAAAAGAAATCACTTGAAAAGTTGGTCAGAATTTAAACGTGAACTCCATCTTCAAAATCAGTTCAATGTAGAACCATACGTTATTTTTATTTTCTTTTAAAAGACAAAAATCATGTCTAAATAGATTCTTAGTATTACTCATATAATTCCTATGGAAAAAAAATTCCACTCTCTTTTTTCCATTGAGATGACATGATATTATTCCCTCCTTTTAAAGTTATTTGATTCATGTTGATCTGACGCATTTCTTAAGAGAATTTTAATTAAATGTATATTTTATTAAATTAATTATGTTTTGAAAATTTAAATTTGACTACAATACTATAGAAATAATAACTGATTGTTTTAAAATTTATTAAAATGGACAAATAAAAAGGTCAAGTAAAATATAATGGAGATCAGATAAAAAGGAACGATATCATAAATTTGTTCCTATTCGAAAATCAGTCAAGCAAAAAGTACAAGCAGACTAATATATTTCCCCCAATCAGACTGTTCAATAAACATGCAAAACTACACACTCTACAAACTTTAGCAGAGGGCCACTACACTTGAAAATATCTTATAAAAGAAGACACAAAATTAAAACTGAATTTGTAAAGTATTGTAAAACCAATCAGATAAAGTATGTAATTAGGCTTGACAAAAAAGATATCAAAACTACATGTTCAATTTTATTTTAAAGAAGATGGCACTTTACATATTTTTACAAAAGATTAGATAACCGCTAAAAGATAAGGTGGGGTGGATGAGATTTATGTTCATTAATGAATTCTAGTTTGTTTAGTGAAAGTCATTTAGGAAAATTATATTTGGAATTGCAATTTAAATTTCTTAAGTTATATTTTTGCTCATAAACATAAAATTTCAGAAGTTATGAAAACTATCAAAATTTCTTCAATTTTTATAGTCTTAACAAATGAGGAAACCATAATTCGTAAAAAAGATATTGGAATATCTTAAAGTGTTGTGTTGATAAAATCACTTATCTCCATGTTCCTTTTATAATAATAAAAAAAATGTGTGTGGTTACAAACTTTCAAGTACACATAATTCTACTAAGTTTCACTAGTCAACAATAAGAATAGTTAATTATTATTTAATCTAATTATTTCACCCTAATACAAACAATCGCTCTGTGCCGACCAGACGAGTATGGATCTTTTTCATTTTTTGTACTTATAAAATTAAAATTATGATTATTATTTTTACAAAATACAAACTTTTGAATCAGTTTACATTTAAAATTACACTAAGATCACAATTTTGAATCTCATATTATGATTTTAAAAAAATTGAGATATTAAATCATAATTTCAAATTACATATCTAGACATTAATTTAAAATCATGATTTCAAACACATACTAAATGCTTAAAAGAAAGAAAAATGGGAGATTGGATAAGTGACTCAATTGTAATATTTGAAGCTACAAGAGACACAAGTGCAAGAAGCATAAATTAACCTCAGGGAAATTGAAACAAAGACCCGCTAGGTTTATTGGTGATAACTTTACCCCCTAACAAAACATTTCTTCTATTTATTGCCTCTTTTTAAAAAATAATCTCTTTTGATGAAGTATCGAACAACAAACAACAATAACTTCCACACGTGGAATCTAAAAAAGTGAAATGTACACAGTTATTATCTCTATTTTTATGAAGTACAAAGTTTGTTTTCAATAAACTTTTGATAAATAAGTACCAAACGAGGACAAAGAAAAAAGTGAGTGATCAAATTAAGAAAACATAATTACATTTACAATTGAAAATTAACCATGTTAAAATAGGGATCTAACGAGAACCAAAAAAAAAAAAATCAAATATACAATACTAGGTCCATTATTTTTATCCCTAACAAAACGGCACTTAAAAACTCCATTTCTCAATGGAAAAAGGGGACAACAAGTTAGTTCCTCACCATTCATTTCCCCATTAGACAATTCAACTCAAGATCCTTAATTAAAGGGCTTTAATTTATTTTTCCTTAAATAGCAACTCTTTATTAATCACAACATTAATTATTCCCCTTCCAACTAATAAAAATAAAAGAATCAAAATTTACAACTTGAATTAAATAAGCTGCCACACTTTTAGTATGTCCAGCCAGTACCATGCCAGAATCTTCCCTTTCTCCTAGCCCTTATATTTGGATTTTTTATATTTTTTTCAATTATCTTTTCCCTCCAAATTATTATTTTTTTTAAAAAAATCTACATAATACGTAGATTTAAGAAAATGGAGGGTAAGAAATATGTCTTTAAAATCATTATAAAATAGAATAATTTCGGTGGTATCAAATAGAAATATTTTTTGCTTAGCTTGTTAGATTAATCCGTAAAGCTAACTTTATATTATACAAAAAAAATAAAAACAGGAAGGGTCTTTTGGTCCACATAGTATTTTATTATTGATCCGTCGTTACAACAACTCAACAGTTTAATTGACTGATTTAAGTAAAGGTTAAACCTAATTTATTCTAGTAACCTCCTATAATTATTGTTCCCATTTTACCCTGCCTCGTCCACTAATATGGAAAGCACACAAATTTAAGTTTTATAAACTAAAATAGTAAGAGGAAATTTATACTTTTGGTCCTACTTTTAATCGGTAACAGACCCCACCTCTTGCTATGAGTTTAAATTTTATATATCGATAATTCATATATTTCTTACACTATAGAATTAAGTTAAGTGTATAAAATATGAAACCTTCCATATAAGCTTGGTGTAGACACCTTAAAAATGTTTAGAATTTAATTGATTAACTTATAATGAAAGTTAATCAATATAATACAATTTACTCTCTGACCTGTGTGACTTTATTTGATCATATTACTACTGGAAGAGTCAAATAAGGTTTTGTTTGACCATATTTATTTTTGATTTTTTAAAAATATCTTTGAATTATTAAACATAATGACTTAAAGATACTTTTATATAATTTCTAAATATGCAATATTTTATTTTTAGAAAAAACTTCAAGATGTCATGGTTAAAATTCACACTAAGAATTAGTCAGTTTGACTCTAAACATTATCACATAAAATGGAACATTTTTGGACTATAAACTTATTGGTTTGTTACTCTGTTAATAAAGTAATGGAATATTTGATTGGTGGGTTAAGTTATTTTGAGAGTATAAATTTATGAATTTATACATTTAATCAAACAAATTATAGACATTTAATCGTGAATATCAACTTTATTTCATGAACCAAACGACCCTTATTTGAAAAAAAAAAAAACTCTAAATAACGAAAAATAAATTAAATTAAAGGGGCAATTTGGAAATGTAGAGATGGGATGGAAATAAATGCAAAAGTCGCATGTTACATGTCCTTGCCATTCAATCTCTTTTGCCTTCATGCATACGCTTTAATTGAACTTTTTCTCTTTTTTCCTCTAATATTAATTACCTTTTGCCGTTTTAAGTTTAAATTAATTTACTCTTAATTAATCCAAAAAAATAAATATAAAAAATCAGATTTGTTTTAGAGTATCTTTAAAACTATTTCCATTTGTATATATCTGTTGGTGGAGGAATGCTTGTTACCTACTCATTTTTATAGCTTCCTTCCACTCTCTCCCAAAAACACACAGAGCGGAGAGAAAAAATGGAGAAAAACAAGATATGTAAGCTCTGTTCAAGAAAGTTTGCTAATGGAAGAGCTTTAGGTGGGCATATGAGATCTCATATGATGAATTTACAGTTACACCAACATGAAACAGAGTCAATTCCATCATCTTCATGGTCCGATGAAGAAGAAAAAGGTAAAATCTTGAATTCATCTGATGCTGATGCTGATGACTCGGCTGTTGTTCTTCCAGATAAGGAGAGTGAAACCGAGTCATCGAAAAACCCAATTCGTTTCAAAAGATCTAAAAGAGTAAGGAAATCAAGAAAACCCAATTTTGTGAAGATAACAGAGTATTACTCATCAGTGGTTGAAACAGAGACGGTGAGTTCGATTTCAGAGAATTCACCTGAAGAAGATGTTGCACATTGCTTGATGATGTTATCTAGAGATAAATGGAATAAAAAAGAACAAGTTGATTTCTACTCTGATGAAGAGGAAGAAGATGAACAAGTCAAAGAAGAGAATTCAGAGGATTCTGAAGGAGGAGAAGTTAAAGTAACTACAAAGAGTACTAGAGGAAGAGGTAAGTATAGATGTGAAACATGTAACAAAGTTTTTCGGTCTTATCAAGCTTTAGGAGGACATAGAGCAAGTCACAAGAAGATTAAACTGTCAAACGAAGTGGTGGAAAGCGCGAGGAATAATAATGTAGTAGTTGAAGAGAAAATACATCAATGTCCTGTTTGTTACAGAGTTTTTCCATCGGGTCAAGCTTTAGGTGGACACAAGCGATCACATACTATTGGTGCTGTTGTTGCAACAAGTGTAACTGTTCTTCCTCCTCCGCCTCCGCCTCCACCTCCTGCTCCTGCTCCTGCTAAATTAGAATTATCAAGAACTGGTGGAACAAGTTTAATAGATCTTAATTTTCCTCCACCAATGGAAGATGATGATGAAATTATCAGTCAAGTTGAAGTTTCTGCAGTTTCTGATGCTGAATTTGTCAACCCCATCAAGAATCAGAGGTAAAGTTTTGGTCTTTCTTAGTTTTTAGTGGTATTAGGAAAAGGGATTAATAGTGGATTATGGATCTAAGTTAAATTTTTCTTGGGAAAGTTGGGTTAGCTTTTACTCATTCAATAATTTTGACTGTAATTCATAATTACTGTTGAAATTGTTCTGTTAATGTTTTGAATGTAACAGCTGATTTTACTGATAGAGGAGACAATCAAGATCATTTTCTTTAGTTTAGTTAAATGAATTTAAATTCATTTTCACATTCTTTTTTAGCTTACCAACAATGTGGACTTTAAAAAATTAATAAAATTCAAAAAACAGCAGCTACTGTAGTTAATGGTGTCTGTTTGAATTGCTGCTAATGGCCTAAATAGTGTTTCACCTATTGAATTCAACACAATCTCGAGGAGGATCAATAGAATTTTCACTTGCTTCACGAATTTAAAAATGGTAACAATGTTCAATTACTCGAGCAAACCATACTTATTAAACAACTCTTTTGTATAATTTAAATTAAATACCACCTGTGTTATGTACTAGGAGAAGCAGCAACTAATTCTTTTTTCACTATTTTTTTTTCCCTTTTTCTTCTGTGTCTCACTCTTATAAATACATTTGTTGTTCTTCTGTGTCACTGTCTGACTTTCCAACACTTGTCTGATACTCAATAGTTAGAACCTTACAGATCTGAAATACTTTTTCTGAATACCCAAATGGTTCACATTTGACCCAATGGAGCTCAAATTTGTTTCTGTTGACTATATTACCCTTGAAGAGAATTTTAAAAAATATTTACAGAAAGTTTAATCTGTTATAGCAGATAACTTGACGACACTATCAATCTCATTTAAATGGGGAGTTATTTAATTGTTTTAAACTCTTTAAGGCGTCAACATATAGTCTGACAAGAGTGGATTAATTATACTCTATAGTTTTAGTTCAAACTATATGTTGAACTTTACGAGTTCTAAACTCTAGCTTCTTTTTTGCGTGTAGAACTTAAAGTCTATTTTTTAGTGTCTTATTATTAAGCAATTTGATTGAACTACCCTTTTTCCCTTAAGGGGGATATTATGTGAAAGATGAGAGAGAGAGAGAGAGGAAGTTGGCAAAAACACCATTGTTTTACTGAAAGAATATTGCTTGTTTGGTTTGGCATGACCCAAAGTATCGGGTTCATGCAGGTTCTAGTGAGAGAAAGTACAAAGGATATTTTAATTTTATGTGTAAACAGTTTTGTTGTGTCACATTCATGAGAACTTAATAAAAAAAATGGACCAGGGTTCCTTTTCTTTGTTGGACAAAAACCTTTTAAATTATGTGCTTTCGATATTTCTTTTTTCATAAATAATTATTTCTAGTTTTATATAACATCTTTTAATCATCATCCTACACTAAAATAAAGATCAAAAGATGAGAAAAAGTTGTATGAAGAGTAAGACTTTCTATTTTAAGTATTGTAGTTACCAAAAGAGTTTCATTAATGAATGTAACTTAAGATTTTAATGAAAATGTAATTGTGTTATTTGTACCTTATTTCAAGTACTAATATCAAAATTGTTCCTGCATTATTAAAATCTTTAGAATATTTAAGAGGTGAAAAGAGGAGTAAATTTGATTAATAGGTGGAAGAAAGGTATTTTTGAACCTTTTTGATTCTATATATATTTATATGCAAGGGACCAAAAAAGACGTCCAACAAATTAAAAGATAATATGCTTAGTCAGATATTATGAGGATTAAAATAAAATTGTATTAATTTGAGGAACCAGTAACACTATTAACGTTTTTATTTATCATTTGTAGAAAAGAAAGAATGGCTATTAGTCTGTTCCTAAAGGTTATAAAATCAGGTTTGCCTAATTAACAGAATGGGAGAAAAATAGGGTGCCTTTTGGGGAACGTTTAGGTCACCGTCATTTTTCTTACATGCTGATTAACATTCTTAGAGAAGCTAATAATCGATCTTTCTTAATTAAAAATCTCGCTTTCAAGTTTTGAGTATGAAAATTTCCATAGCACAAAGTGCTTCCCTCGAATGAATGTTATGCGACACTAGATGAGAAACAAAAAAAAAAGATATTAATAGATAAGCTGATAGAAAATATTTATTTGTATGTGATATTTATATTAAAATCTAATAATTTGGTTATAAGCACGTCACAAATTCATATAAAAATACAGGATTTGTCACGCTTAGTCGTTCTTATATTCTTTTGCTTGATAGAGGTATGAATAAGTTTTTTTCATTTCGTATTAGTTATAAAAAAAAATTCTTTTTATATTGCAAACCCTCACCTCAAAAAAAATAATGTTATTCTACTATTTTAATTTGTTCTTTAATTTGAAGTTGTGGTCTAGATCACATCGGACAATCATAGTGCCATGTCGGATTATGTGTTGTGTCTCAAAATCGTAAATTTTGGGTTTGGATGAGGAAGCATGTCCAAGTAAAAATCTTTTTTTTAAAATAATAATAATAATAATGAAACTTTAGATAAATATTTTAGAAGTTTTTTTTCCTCTTATTTTTTAGATTCCATTGACCAATTCTGCATTTATCTGTTAGGGACATTTAACTGGTTTGAAAACGTACCTTGGCCTTTTAAAAACACTCGTTTACAAATTCAAATTGCATTATTTATTCTTCTCTCACAAAAAATAAAAAAAATCTCGTTATAATTGAATTTGACCTTTTTTTGGTGAATTAAACAATACAAATTAACTCATAGCCAAGTTGATTGAATATTTGAAACTTAATGATTTGAGTACTGGCACGAGTCACTTGACAAAAAAAAAAGAAAATTAATTTATCACTGATCATTAGGTGGTTTATTTTCTGGAAATTTTAATTAGATTATTACCATATACATTTTGAGAGGAAAAAAAAAAACATCCAACTTGCATATAATGTCCTTTGTGTCTCATTCTTTTTTCCTTTAGTCCATTCTTTAATGTTTCTGGTTGTAAACAAAAGTCAACTTCCACCACTATAACCTCCATCAGAATCCCACTGTCAAATTTGTTTCTAATCATGTTATAGCACGTAATAACTTGTATGTAGTTAAAATGAGTACTTGATTCTCGAATGATCACGTAACTAATATGTACTAGTTAATATTTCAGAAAGTCATCTTTATTGATTCAGTAATCATCTAAGAAATCAACTTGTAGAAAATTGATTCAGCACACATGAATGTTTTGAGAATTGCTAAAAATATTATGATTATGTTTCCATCTTCTCGTACTTTTAGATAGATTATGAATCACGAAATCACGACTTAAATAAATTTCAATTTTTAATAATAGAAACTTGTCAAAGAAAAAGAACGTTTAGTAAAATATACTAGTATAATGTAATAATAAATACTACCTTAATTAATAACAACGTTTCCAGAAAGCAAAAGAGAAAAAGTTGCACTATGATAATAACAAAAAAAAAACGCTAATTGGTGAACCAAATGAATTACTTATTTCTTTTATTTCTTGGAAGTGAAATTTCCACTAAGAATCAATAGATTCTTGGGTTCACATTCAAAAGTGGATAAGTCATCGTCAAGGACAACTCTTTGTCTCTTTTGATGGGTCTTAAAGAAATCTTAACCTTTGCTTATCTGCAAATAAATGACCATCTAATCAATAACCACACAAACACGCATTCACAATGTGCGACAACTCTTTTACTTTTATTTAATAAGCGTGATGTTCGAGTCAGTTTACACGTACACTTTAATTAATTTACAGGGTACTTGCTACATGTACTTGCATATATGAGAAGAAATTATCTGGCATTTGTGTTTGTTTTCGCAAATTTTGATGATCTTAAATTTTTTATTTCACATCATAAATCACTAGGTCAGATCATTATGTATGTTTTAACAATCATCATATACATTAATTGCGTACGTTCCCCCTATATTTTTTATGTAATTTTTGTCCATATTTTTTTGTAAATTTTTTATAGTATATTTATCGTCGAAGTTAAATTGACCGAACAATAATTTTGATTAGCTTAACTTGTCTTCCTAATTACTCATTGGTTTGGCTTGTCATTAGTCGGTGGGTCGATTGGTCTTCTTGTATGAGAGTCAGTGCCTTTTTTCATATTCTTAAATTTTTGGTATATATATTGGTGGGGTCTTTTTTTTTTTTTTTGGTCAAGTCTTTGGATTAAAGAATTGACCTTAAATTTGCTAGCATGCAACTTCAAAATGTGTGAGTCAATTGTCAATGTTGTGATGTATATTTGGTACACCTTTCTTGTCTCTTCAAAAGTTGATACAAAGACTAGAAACCTTCACGAGAGTCATCATTATTTTCTCATTGCTTTGAAGAGAGTATTTAATATTATATCGCCCAACTGATATAGTGCAGTGAATGGAGTTGCTCAAATCCTAAGTATGAAGCGTTTCCCCTGAATGAGCTCTTATGTAGCTCAAATTTAAAATAGTCAAACTTTGCTACATACTGAACACCATGGAAAAAAAAGTAATCAATGTATAGCTAGTTCAAATTCCAATATGTGATGACGGCGCTTAAATTATTACTATTCAAATAAAAAGGCACAAGAGATGAAATACCCGTCATGTATGAATCCATACAATTTTGACAAGAATTAAAATGTTGAATCACTTCTACTGGACTTTTTATATTTGTAGTAACTTCCAAACTATATATCACGTATGCAGCCTTTGTCCTTCGAGAAAAGTATAAGCTTCCAGGTGTTTTCGGTATGGATAGAAACGTTTTCAATTTTCTTATGTTTTGATTGGGAAAATATTTGAAAACTATTCTCTTAATGAATTTTTTTTTTTTTTAAAATAAGAAAAATTACTTTTCTAATAAAAGTAGGGGAAACAAAGTCCACTCAATAGTTTTCACTGAGGCCCGGGGGTTCAAAAATATGAAAAGTGAATACAGAAAGAAGCCGAAGAAGTCTAATATCTATATAAATTTTTTTTATTAATAATAATCATGTAAAAACTGTGTAATTTTTTGAAGAAGAGGGTTTGGATGAACCCCTCAGTCATGCCTAGCTCCGCTCCTGGCTCTACTAGTAACATTCCATATTGATTGTATCTTCCCCACATTTCCACCTTCCATAGTAGTATTTATCTAAATTATATACATATGTTTTTAGGAATATATTTTTTTCTTAGCTACCGAATACCAAAAAGTAAATAAAAAACAAATTATTTTCCTAAAATATATTTTTCGAAAAAACATTTTCATACCGAATACACCCTCAATTTATCCTTGTTGACCAACTCGTTTGATATAGAAAATAATTTAATTTTAATCCATGGTCTTCTGATTCTCTATTTTTCGTGGTAATTATGGGGCAGTTTCTACTAAGTTTCCTTGAAGTTTTGTTAGTGTTGTGTTGCACAACAAATGTTAACAACACATTAAATTTCCATACTTTTTATGTCTCTCTTTATCAACAACTACTACTAGAAGAATGGAAGATTGGAGAGTTCCACCCAACTCCCACCTTAGGATCACAATATTTTTTATTTTTTTTGGTTTTCCACCCAGTGTCCAGAGCCCACGTTGGAGCTCCGACTAAATCCGAATCGTGTTTTGCAGGGCCCATTCGGGGGTGACACTCCCAACATGAATTTCTCCATACCCAGGGCTCGAACCCGAGATTAGGATCACAATATAAATACTTTATCCATCTCAGATTATTCATAATTTTTAAAAATAATTGTCTTTAATCATTTTTCATTTTAGAAATTCAGACAAAATTAATTATTTTTTTTCATTTTATTTTTAATAGTAGTAATTATTTTTTAAGATTACAAATATCTTTAAAAAGTAAATATTTAATGAAGAAAATTATACTTTAAGATATATATAAATTTTACTTTTAAAAGGTGTGTAAAATAAAAACATGACAGATAATTTGAGATTAATGAGACCAAAAGAATAGCTCTTAATTCTTTTTTAAGGGAAGACGCTCTTGAGAGTTCAAATAGGTCACCCACAAACTTAAATGATGTTGACTTTTATATAATGGAACAATGACCTCAACAATTTTGGTAAATGACTAGCTAAAACATTAATTCACCTGCTGGGCTCATGATCCAAAATTTTAATATTCTGAGGATGATCAACTTGTTTGGTAATATACCAAAAAATTAATGCGAATCCGTTTTTTCAAATTTTCATGTGCATTTCCTCATCTTCACGCTACAAAAGATTAAAATTTCACAATCTTTTGTTTAAGTAATAATGGAAAAGGTCATAATGTGCCTTTTTGAAGTATTCAAAATTGAACAGATAAGTGTCACGTCCCGCCACTTCGCAGTAGAATTTTGCGTCCGGATAGGGGCGGAAGGGTCTAGAGTTGTGGAGAGGTTTCCGGAAGACTCTAGAACCTTTTAGAGAATTCAAGAAGGCTAGAGAATTCCCTAGAATTCTCTAGATTTATTTAGAAGGCAATGGAAGGTCCTAGAATGTGTAGAGAGTTCTAGAGCTAGGACCAAAGTGTAAATAAGTTTAGGGACTTGTAAGTAATTTTTAATTGCACTTTAGTCCTTAGGAAGTAGTATAAATAGGGGTGCCACTNCCCCCCCCCCCCCCCCCCCACTCAAATATTATATAAATGGTACTACTATATGAATATTCTTAGTGTAATTAGTTCAGGACCACAACTATACATTGATCCCAACCTATAAAGTTCCATCACATTACTTCCCATTAATTAGCCCAATTAGTCAGCAACTTAAAATAAATTGTGTGCCGAATTCCTACGTATGATTTGGTTCATCTTCCATATATTTTCTATCTTTCAAATCACTTGCCATTAAGTAAATTTGACTTTTAAATTTCAATTAAAGTTGATAGTGAAATTTTCGAAGACTTTACGAACACTACGGTGTTTCTAGTGCGGATGAAAGTATTTTTTATTTTTTTTCGTGTTTGGTTTGTCAAAAAATTTTAAAAATATTTTCTTGAAAAAACAAGTTACACAAATGACATAAAAAAAAATATCGTCTCCTTCTCACTCTCCAAGGACCCATTTGGCTATAGATATTGCTAGTAGTTTTTGGAAAAAATTGAGGCAAAATTTTGTTTCGCCATAAAAAAAAAAATCATTTTTTGGGCCAAAATCTGATTTTTGGTTTTTTTATTGATAATTTTAATTCAAAGTAAGAATTAGACAAATGTCAATTGAGTTAAAATATCTTACCAAATATTGTTATTACAACAATTGGCCATTCAGGCGTATTTCTTGTCGATGAAGTATAATTTATGAAGCTCTAGCAACGCATAATAGAGTTCGCAAAGTATGGAGTCGTTTTGTTTGGGAATGCTTTATCTCTTAAATGTAATTTTTTTTATGCAAATTCAAATTTAGTCGAGCTCCAGTATGAATATAGAAAATCAGATAAGAAATCAAAACAAAAAAAAAAAGGTTCCACCCACCTTTGTTATTCCATATTTTTTCTTCATGCTAGCAGTTATTGGGTATGATATTGGAATTTATTCGGTTTAAAGTTTGACATGTCGTAAACGTGAATCGTTTTAAATGAATAATAAATTCAAAAAACACAAATTATCAAGAGAGGCTCATATCTAAAATTTGAGATTGTTTAGAGGAGATTTGAGTTGGTCAGAATTGAAAGAAAAATTAACTTGTTGAGGAAGATGAACGGTTACAATGTATAAATATTGTATAAACAATGCATATAGATGTATACATCTCTAACACATAGTTATACAACATTTATGTAATTATACACTATTTATACAATACATTATACATACATATCGATACATCTCATATACGTGTGGTCATTTTCTTGAATTTTTTTTTGTTGCATGTACATTTACGTAAGAATCCCAATTTAAAACTTATTCCAAATTTTTATATTCTATATATAAAAAACTCCATCAATTATGAATCCAACTATAATTCTATGTACCCAACACATCATTAAACACATTCTTATTAAACAGACTGTTCGTAGAATATGAAAAGATTATATTAAAGAATAACAAATTACTAACATTGTTATTATTTATTTTCCTGCGTCTATGAATTTTTATAACTAATTTTTATAAATTGTATTAGTTGGTAATTGTATAATTAGTATTTTATTGAAATATTGTGTTATAATTTTTTGATAATGTATTATCTAGTTCATTATAAAATATGATAATTGTGTCGAACTTATAGGTATAAATCATATTTCATGTTTTATTTTTTGAAAAAAAAGAATGAAATATGTTTCTAAAAAATTATGATCAAACACATGTTGAAACTTCGCCAAACAAATTATTTTCCAAAAATATTTGAGCTTAATCTATGGCTAAATGTTAGCTTAATCTTCACCCACCATCCTGTAGCCTATATCCTTCCATTTCTACTTCTCATAGTATATGTCTAAATAGTTATATATAATATTTCTAGTTCATCCCTATCAGTGTGTTTTAGACTCTTTCTCTTGCTAAGACCTTGGTCAATGAATCTGTAAAAATTATCATAAAATTTGACAAAATCAACCCTAACAATATCTACTTGAACACTCATAAACTTGAAATTCTGGATCATTCATTTAAACAATCTTAATTTGATTAGGACAAGTTTTGCATGAAAAAGGATTCACGCCATCTATATGTGTATAAACTATTGAATTATGATTTGTGGGTTGCTTCATATGGGCTGATCTGATTCGATTAGAGAAAAAAAAAGAGTAAGAGTAGTTAAGAGAAGTTGTCATTCCACTACAACTTCTGCAAATGTATAAATTGTGAAAAGTGACGTGTAGAAATGTTTTGAATGAGTTCTTGTCATTTTAACTGTTTTATCTCGGAATAAGTTAAGTTATTTCAAAATTATTATTCCACTCAGAGGAAGGAATAGTTTATACTAGTACTGATTATTAATCATGAATAAGTTATCTAACTTTGTACTCCCTTAGATGCTTTTTAATTGTCAGAGTTTCCTTTTTGAAAGTCAATTAATATGAACTTTAACTAACATTGTAAGATGTATTTTTTTAATCATATTGATATAAAAAAATTACAATCTATAATATTTTTTGTATACATTTTTATTTTAAAATATCGAATTAATGTAATTTAATTTAGTTTTAAAAAATAGATAAATTGACTCTCGAAAAACACAACACGAGAGAGTAGCCAACGACGAGATTAAGAGATATTAGAAATTTATCCCAAAATTATGTTCCTTTAACCATCACACCAAACATGTCCTAAATCCTAATATTATATTACAAGATAATATGTCGATTTATACACAAATTTTATATTTCTTGAATTAGATAAATGGCAATTCTTTTTTTTTTCTTTCATAAAAAATAAAAATAAATGCCCAAAAGAGAGAAGAAACGACATCCCCAAATCCCAATTGACTGAAAACCCTATATATATAATGTACAATGAAGAAGTGTAACGTAAATTGAAGGAAGAAATCCATGGATTTTTCCGGTCAGTACCAGCAGCAACAACAGGGGGCCGCTGATCCTTCTCAAATGTATGCTCAATACCCACAACAATCGACTGACCCTTCTCAAATCCAATCATATGATCAATCTCACTACCAGCAACAACAACCGGCGGACCCTTCTCAAATACAACCCTATGATCAATCAACACAAGCGTACTATGCATATCAATACAATCAACAATACTACTATCCTCAAGACTATTATTCAAATGCCTATCAACAACAGCAATACCAGCCTGAATCCACTTCAATTCACCCACCTGGGGTTCCGATTCCACCGTCTTCGGATCCTTATGCTACACAGCAGCAACCCCAGTATTCGTATTATCCTCAACAACAACAACAACAAGGAATTAACTATGGAGAGGTTGCTACTGTGACAATGCCCAATGTCTCCCACACACCTGCGGTATGAAATTCTTTTGCTTTTTTTTTTTGATCTTTGAGCTCTGGTAGCGTAAATGTTCATAGAATGCAATCTGGGTATATTTGATTGGGAGGATTTAAGAATTTTTGAGTTTATTGAAGCGTTTGTTGTTTGGATTTCTGTAATAACCTTTAAAATAGTATAAAAAATTGAAACTTTTAATGGAGCACTAGTCCTAAATTGATGTACTAATCAATCATTGTTAATAACAACATTATAGATAGATGACATATGCGATGATTGAATGGTTTGGTGCGAAGCCTGGGTGTGGTAGTTTTAGGTCTTTCTTCTTCTTCTTCTTTAGAAGTTAAACAGGCAATTTTAAGAACAAAAAAATTAGCACAAAGATTGTGCTTGATAATATGTACAAAATTTGATTGTGATTATGAGGCCTGTAGGTAGTCGAGTGGTACTTAAAGATCAGGCATTTTATAAACTTCATTTACAAGAATCAAATGATACCAATTAATGGACATTTGATACTTTTAGATAAAAAACAATGACTTAGGCCAGCCTATGATAAAAGGCTGTTAACTGGAAAAGTTGTTCCTTTTGTTTTGTTTATGCAAAGAGCATTGGTTAATTGTATGTATTATCATTTTGAGAGCATGAATTCACGTTTCAAAAAGCAACATTGTTTGTATCTCAAGGGAATATTTTTGGTTCCAAGTGTTCAGGGTGCAGATTAGGGGGGTCATATCTTACTGCTAGTTAGGTACTACATCTGTTTCAATTTATCTCTTTAAAATAGAATGTCACTTTTCTCTATTTAGTAACTCTTGAATTCCAACATTCTACCTGACATGTTTATGACCAGAGTATTTTACTTGTTGAAAGAATTTCAAAAGGACAAGAAACTGAAGGACATAATTCTCTGTGTATTTTTCTCTGTATCCTTGTGAAGTTTGTTATGTTATTACTTCTTTTGTAAAACATAGGCATCTAACATAAGCTATACTATGATTCTTTGAGCATTTTTGCCTGCAGTTTACTTAGACCTTCATAGCACTAGCTATATGTTAACAAAATTAAAACACACTGATTATTTAACTAAACTGCTTGAGCTTGGTACATTTGAAATTGATAACAAGGCTAAGCTTCCTGCCAGAAGAAGCAGAGTGTGAGCAAGTCTATTGTGTCTGTTTTGCTCAGCTAATTATACAAGATCTCTACTGTATTTTGCCTGCTTTATACGAGCTTTGTTTAGGAAACAGGTAAGATTGTCTCTTGATTGAGAAGCAGCAGTTTCCTCTCAAAGACTCTATAAATCAGATCAGCAATCTTTAAAAGATATAATTAGCTGAGCAAACAGCCTGTCACACTAGGCAAGCTGATAAGGTGAGCTTGAGCTTCAACTACATATCATGGAATTGGCTCAAGTTTGCACTCGAGCTAATACCAGCTTGTGGATTGTTACAGTGTCAATCAGACCAAGCTCAAACAGCCTGTTGTCATGGCTCAATTAGCATGGATAACTCTCTTTCCACTTAAAGTTGCTTTTCTCCTTTGCAGAAATGCTTAGTCACAAGAGTTGGGATTCCCTGAAGATTTTACTGGTGTTTGATATGGTACAAGATCTCTCTAAGTCGAGAGAAGTACACTCTTTTTCTTTTTTCTTTATTCCTTTGGTATTTCCTCCTCCCCAACTCACCATTCTGGTGGGTGCTTCATGTATTGCTGTGTGATTTTTATCACAAGTTAGATCACTTCTGAAAGAGTAGGAGGAGATATCCATTGGTTAGCCCCTGGTTCTTAAAACTTTCAAACCATAAGTAAATTTTACCCATACCTAATAGAGTTTTGCAGTGACGAGGTTCCTTCTTTTTTTATTTTTGTATTTGTATAGGAGATCAAACTGTAATTGATAAACATCTCCTTACTGTTTGGCTGTTTATTTTAATGAACTCCTTACCTACCAGTTCAAAAAAATTGTTTATCAAACTAATGTATGCTTACCTCTTGTAAGATTCAGATTCTAACATATATATACAAAGTTACCGGTTTCAAAAAAAAAAAAAAATAATGTATGCTTACTGTATCTATGTTATTGAAAAGTTGATGCAGCATTTCCTGAATGATTTAGAGCCTGCTTGGATTGGGCTACTTTAGGTGCTTTTAGCCAAAATAACAAAAATAAGCCAAAAGCCATAATTTAGAATTCCTAACTTATGACTCATGCTTATAAGCCATAAGCTACACTTGAGATGGTTTGATCATGTCCTATGTCGACCTCCAGAACGTGGTGTGAAATCATGGTAAATGAAGTTTTTAAAAGGGTCAAATTAGACTTAAATCACATAAAAAAGTACTTTTAGTTGGGCTAAAGTATGTTTACTTTCGGTCATATACTTTCTAGAAGTCTTTATCCTACAAGAGATTTATATGCTTTCTTTTTTATTATCATTTTATTTTGTTTAATATTGGCGTGATGAACTTAAATGGAGCGACATGTTGGTGTCATTGTTTTTCCTATCAAAAATAGAAACAGTTACCTGTATGTTATTTAACATAAGAAGCTGCATTTGACGGCTTTTCAATTTATTTAAGACTTTTCTCTTTCTGTTCCTAGGAAATTTGTAAATATATGGCCTCCATATATTTTTCATTACATAGTCAACATTGGTATTCAAAATCTTTCAAAGATAAGCATGTTTTTCTTTGGTCCACCACTTTAAATGGTTAAATAATCTGTTCTTCATGTTTGAGATAGACCTGGTTAATATCTTCCGAATTCTAGGATTTACTTGAAATAGTTTTTTTTAAATTGTGAATATATTTGATACTGTATTTTTGCCTTAATGTTAAGTCTACACAAGACTGAATATTTTAGAGGATTGAGGGCATTTTTGCTGGTAAAAGTAACTCTTTTCCCTTTGCCGTTATCTATATTTTATATTAGACTGAATATTCACTTCCTCCCACTTTCCAGTATTGACCTGACACTGTGTTTAGTGTTGATACTGTATAATACCTATTAGAACTTAAAGAGATCAGCTTCTTACATGTTGAACGGAGTTGACTACACAAAAAGTCCCTAAAAGTTCGGTTCACTACCCCAGACCCAAGTTGCCAACACTCTTCACTTTTGATGCCGCACCCGTGTTGGATTCTCCAAAAACACTACTTTTGGAGAATTCCACACGCACCCTTTGACATTTTTGAAGAGTCCAAGCAACATAGCCCCAGACAATTTGGTGGACTTGTCGGGATAGAAAGTAACAGCAAACCGACAAATATTCTTAGCCTTAAGTTTAGAGCTATTTTGTTGCTGTGCTTTTGGTGCAAACTAGTTGTTGTACAGTATTTAGATATCTTGTTAGATTAGATTGGAGAATTGCACAACTTGTAACTATGTTTTATTGCACTGGCTTAGTGCTTTTTCCCTTTTAATGCAATACCTATTTCTATCCAAAAAAATAAAAACTTTAAGAGCTCAGTATGGTATTCATACCTATTAAAAATTAAGGAAGTATATAAAGGTTCGTAATATACTAAACTCTTAAAGGTTGTGCCATTCTTAGGAATCTTGGTATTTTAGTATTTTCCCATTTAATAACTACTTTTCCTGTTTCATGTAATCTAAAATTGTCTTTTCATGTAGTCTAAACTCCTCACTTCTAGTGGTCTAAACATCTACATGAGGATACTCTTGTATATTGCTCTAGTCAATTCTGTACGATCTCTTTTCTCTTCTCTTATTTTCATGGTATTAGAGAAAGCAAAAGTATTTGGTCAGAGTCTCACTATCACCCTTCGTAAAAAAATTCCCGTGCTTAGCGCATGAAACAAACTTACCCAAACGTAAAGGACGTGTTAGAGACATAATTAAGTAAATGACTGTGTTCCTTCACAACTCAAGCTTTTAAAAGAGACGTCCAACACAATTCAATATGGTATTAGAGTTTCTGCGATCTTGGGAAATTTTGAGTAGCTTCTACCTTAAGGTTGCCCACATTGCAAATGAATTTCCTTCTTACATAATTTTATTAGTCTTGTCTCTTCTGGTGACTGTTCTAGAGTCATCATTCTACTATGCAATGATGATTTTGGCATCATTGCCTTTTCCAGTCTCCTTTTGCCATTATTTTGGCCATTTGTTTCTGCAGTGTGTGCCACATTTACTGTTCATTATTTAATTTACCTGTCAAGTCTGTTCTCTAACTTGTCAAATTAGCACTCTATTTGTCATTCAGTGAAACACCGCTCTTCAACCAGCGCCTTGTCAGTGCCAAGTCGACATCCAAGCGATGTCACTATCTGGCCATCAAAAGTAATATCAGGTCATCAAACATAATCTTTACTGAAACTATCTACATGTAACTAACTGTCATAGGTATTACACTTGCACATTTATGAGTCATGTCCTGGCACTCGTCCTTGTACTTCTGTTCATATTCATGAATCCTTCAATTTACTTAATGATGATATTTATACCTATATCAGATGCCTGCCTTTAGGGCTGTAACATAACCTTTATTTTTGGTTTGGTTGGCTCTTGCCATAAGCCTCCACGTGCCTTGTCGCCAATGTGTTGCTGCCTTGCTGGGTTGCTAGCATTCTTTGTGTCGTCTCTTTGCATGTGTTTCCCCTTCAAATGAGTCATTGGAGTGAGATATTTAGTCTCACACTTTCTGTAATATTAAGATGGCTGATTTTCTTTTCTTAGTTGATTGCATTTTTTGTCCCTTCCACTGCATTACATTCATTTGACCATCGATAACACCTGATGGAATTACATTTTTTGATCAATAATTAAAACACTGATGGAGTTGTATTAACTTTATTCATAAGTGAGAACTTAAGTTAAATTTGTTTAATCTTCATGAGTGGTCCTTATGGAGGTTCTCAACTTCTTTACATTGAGAAAGCTTCCCTGAATAAGGTTGTTGGTGGTCATGGATGTTTTTCATTCTCATTTTCCCAGTAGGTTTGATATTCTGAGCATTTTTTCTTATTTTGATAAATTGATCTTCATATTCTAGTCATACTTGTTCAAGTGGCGAATGCACCTACATGTAGGAACAAATAGGCTTGGTTTAGATTGATGAAGCATTGTGTTAGGAACAAGTAAAGTTAGGACTTAGGAACAAGTAGGGTTGGTTTACATTGATGGAACATTGTGTTACAAAAAGATGAATGAATGATATCCATGTTAAATATAGTTTCAGCAGCTAAAATCGGTTGACTTTTATTTACTTTAGATTCATGGCTTTGTTTTAGGGCCTACACATGAATTAGCAGAGGTGTTAACTAGTATGGTAGGGCAAGTATGATAACTATTTTTAGGCATTTAAGCGATTGTCATTTGATATGTTCAAGAACTTATCCTTTTGGGTCTCATATCATAATGCAATATGGAATCTAGATATAGTACTTCCACATACTGTTCACAGAGCTGACTGTTTGTAGGGTGAAATTTGAAGGATTATTCTGATAAAGAGTTGCTTCTCGATGTAGCCTTATGTTTTAAATTGATGCTAGAGATGGCATACAATATATCAGTGGTAAGTTCAACAAAATGAAAGAGAATGTCGTTCACCATCCTTTAACATGGTGAAATTATCTTGTAAAAGAGGTGGCTAGCATTTGGGTTCTGTTTTCTGTTTTCTGCTTCTTTTGTTCTGTTAACTTCCTCATTAGTGATCAGAAACACTTTTGGGTATATTAAATTCCTTAACTGCAAGTTAATCCAACATTATCTCTGAATTGGTAATTCACTTTTGTTCATTTTCCTTCTGGGGGGTTGCGGGGAGGGTGGGAACAAGAAGATGCATGTATGAGCTCTCTTTGCTTATCCCCATTACTATGTCAAGTGTGTAACACCTAGACATAAAGTCCCTGCAGTCAGTCAAGTCTTTTCTTATGGTGCCAACAAATTTATACTTGCTACTATTATAGCCTTCTTTTCTCTTCCAATATTCGACTTGTATTAATTGGTATTACATCATGGAGGAGCCTGCCTTCTGTAATACTGATTCTGTTTGTTCGTTTTGCTGACTTCTCTACCATTCCTTCAGCTCCGCTAAGTTACTTCATGTCTTCTGCTGCTCATACAATTGTGTGCTGATTTGCTTTTTGTCTAATTTTGTTGTGTTGACTTATTTAAGATGACGAGATTGGTTCTTTTGGTGTATAAATTACTGTTTTGACTTGGTATCAGCATTGAGCTCTCCAGCTGATCCATTGATGTAAAGAATATTCCAAATCTTTGAACATATTTGCATTCTGCAGATCGCACCATCTTCATATAAAGGTAAAGGTAAAAGGGGTGGCAGGCCCTATAGAGGAGGTGCCCATGGCCATCTTGGTGGTGGGCAACAACAACCTAGCTACACATTACCAACATATGCTGAGAACCAACCAAAAGTTTTTCAAGGAGCATCACAGATCCAAGGTGGCCTATCCCAAGTTAAACCTTCATCATCTGCCTCAGGTAATTCAGCTCCTGTCCGTCCACCTCGTATGGCTTGGTGCGAACTCTGTAGGATTGAATGCAACACGCCTGAAGTTCTTGAACAGCATAAGAATGGAAAGAAACATAAAAAGAACCTGAAAGCCTATGAAGAGCGACAGAAACTGAACAAACAGATGGATGGAGCACATGGTAACCAGACAACAAATTCTGAAGTTAAGCCAAGGGTTTCTTACCAGCCTGCAGTTGAGGGATCTGGGCAGCTGCCTCTGGGGCATTTGCCTTCTGAAACTGTAACCGGAGACAGACAGCCGCTGCCCCAAGAGAAGCTTCCTCCTCAAGCTGTTATAGAGGAAGATGTTGGTATTACCGGGAAACAAAAGGTTGAAGAGACAGATCCTGTGGATCATATTCAAGGTCAAGGGCGTGGAGTCAAGCGCAATCTAAGAGGTGGGCGAGGCGGTAAATTGATGAAGACACAGAATGGCTCAAGAAAACCTTCTGTGGCACCTAAGCCCCAAAAAATGGTTCCTTTAATATGTGAACTCTGTAATGTGAAGTGTGAATCAGTAGTTGTTTTCCAAAGCCATCTGGCAGGAAGGAAACACCTTTCAAATGTTAAGGACTTCCAAGGCCAACAAGCAATGGTTGGACAAGCTGCTCTCCAAGCATTATACCCTGCTTTGCAGGCTCTTTACCCAGCCCTTCAGGCACTATGCCAACCTAGTTCTGGTGCATCAACTTCTGTCGCTCCTCAAGGTCATCAGCACAATCTTCATGAAATACTGGGTATTTTGACTCAACAAGCCCTTTCTGCTATCCCTCAAGATCAATTATTAGGTATTGGAGCAGCAGCCACTTCGGCTATCCCTCAAGATCAATTATTAGGTATTGGAGCAGCAGTCGCTTCAGCATTTCCTCCACCTTCAGATTTATTAGCTCAGGACCACCAAGGTTCCAAATTACAAGGTTCAGTATCAGAAGAAACAAGAGAGAATGCTGCTGCGGAGGATGGCAGAAATTGTGACCTTTCGGTTTTACCGAGCACTGAGTCTAAACCAGAAGAGAGCACTGATAATAAACATGAAAATGTGAACTTAGAAGTTGAGAGAAAAGTTACGTCTGTTGAAGAACCATTGAGGTTTGGCACTAGCGGGGATGTGTCTTCTACATCAGGAGCAGTGAGTGCAGCTGTTTCAGTTTCGAACAGTGGAGTAGTGTCATCAGATTGCGCTGCCCATTCTGGATCAGGTGGGAAATTGGCTGATTAAAGTCATTAATTCTTCAATAAATTAATGAGTGGTGGGCAAGACCACAAGAAGGTTTTATAAATGTAGTTAAACTTTCTCTTTTGGAAAAAGTGAATTAACATTTTGAAGATGTAGGTGAAGTGGTGGTGTTCAGGCCTTTTCCTGACTCTTTGACATATATGCAGATCTAAAACATTCTTAATCATTTTAGCCAACTGTTAGATTTTATTTGATGGTTTTGGATTCGCCTAGAGGACGTGAAGGCTTGCATTTCTTGTTTTGCTATTGATTTTGGGATGTTGATTTGTGGTTTCATGTCATCAGTATCTGCATTCATTAGAAGTCACTTGCACTTTCTTCCAGTTCATCTCCTTTCAAACTACACAGCTTTCAAATTAAGAAGGCAACACTTGGCCCCCCAGACATGAATATTTTATCAGATGCCAGTAACTCATTTTTCTCTGCTATTTTTCCTTTTTGATAATGATGGTGTCTGGATCAAATTGTGTGCAACTCAATTATTCCAGTAATTGCATATTACCTTTTACCAGCATGTATACCAGGTAATTATATCCATCAAACTTTCATTGCAGCTGCTCTAGTGAAACAAGAAGTATCTCATGTAGTTCTGTTTTTGCTTATACACTAGATATTTGACATCAACTTCTAGTATTTTGCATGTGTTATCTTGTGCACAGTGTTACATACTTGAAACCTCCTAGTGTTATCGAAAAGTTTCACCTAGTTCAAGTAATATTTGAAAAAGGAAGAAGATAATTTTCTTTTCCAATAAAAAAATATCTAAGTATTTTGGCTTCTCATATCTTATAAACCAATTCAGAAAGGGGTAGATTTAGAAAATTATGATAACTCATTGGTTCATTTGGTATTTTGTTATACGATTAGTTTCTACGTTTTTTAGATCAAAATTGTTTTAACATTTAAAAACGTATATATCCAATGTTATATTCAGTAAAGATATGATATGATGTATTCAATGTGTCCGAGCCTGCCCCCATTGATATATTAGAAATGATACTTGCGATGGTTGTAATGTTAAACAAATTGCTTTTGCTTCATGAATAAAGGACTGTATTGGTTGTAAGAGATTTCCGTCTGTCCAACAAATTTCTTACATTTTATGATCATCAAACTTTTTTACATAACGATGACAATATTTTACTATAACTGTCAAAAAATAATTTGAAACCAAATTTTGGCGAAAGTTCCTCGGGTACTTTAAATATCAACTTGTTTGCGATTTTGCTGTTTCCTATTTTGCCATTAAGAACCCTCAAAATGACTAGTTATTACCTATTCCATCAATCCTAATTTTACTGTGTTTCTTTTACTTTTGATGCTAGTTCTAAAATATGTCATGTACGATAAATGATATACTCACAAAATCTTACTTTTTTAAAAGCAAAATATTATTTATAATTTCAATAACATAAAATAATAGCGCAATACTATTTTTCTAACTTTAGTGGTTACATTAGTGTAAAGAGAAGATCCAGTCATAAAAACAACAACGTGAAGATTTTGAATTTGAATATCAATTCCAATATAATGCAATCCTTATCCGTCCTCGTCTTTATCGCTAGATTATTTGATACCGCGCTTGCAGATTATAACAATCTATCCATAAATCATTGTCGTAAAGGGAAGATTCAGTCATAAAAACAACGTGAAGATTTTGAATTTGAATGTCAATTCCAATATAATGCGAGCCTAATCTGTTCCCGTCTTTATCGCTAGATTACTTGATATCGCGCTTGCAGATTACAAATCCATAAATCATTATCGTAAAGGGAAGATCCAGTCATAAAAACAACAACGTGAAGATTTTGAATCTGAATGTCAATTCCAATATAACGCAAGCCTAATCCGTCCCTGTCTGGCTGTCTTTATCGCAAGATTACTTGATATCGCACTTGCAGATTATAACAATCTATCCATAAATCATTATCGTAAATGGAAGATTTAGTCATAAAAACAACAGTGTGAAGATTTTGAATTTGAATGTCAATTCCAATATAATGCGAGTCTAATTCGTCCCCGTCTTTATCGCTAGATTACTTAATATCACGCTTGCAGATTATAACCGTCTGTCCATAAATTAGTTGAGAGAGTACATGTTAATCTAGTCACCAACGCCATAATTTTTTTTAAAATTAATTTTCATTTAAATTGAACATTTTCTCTAGCACATAACTAAAAATTAAATCTTTTAGCTTCTTCTTACAAACTCTCTGTATTTGAATTGTTTGGATATATTTAGTAAAAATTTAATTTCAGAAGAATTCCATGTGAAAGCACAAGGATTATAGATAAAAAAAATCTACACTTCCTTTTCCCCCTTGTAGTTTTTTTCAGTATATAAATACGAAACAAAAGTCAGCAAATACGGAATAACCTCTTTACATGAACCGCGATTGTTGCTTTGGTTATCGTCTTCTACATGATCACCGCTGCAACTGCTACTGCTACTGCAACCACCTGAAAAACTTCACAAAAATCACCTGAAAAAAAATATGAAAAAATCGAACTTTAGTTTGCCTTTGCCCCAAAAATCTATGAACAATTCAAGACAGCAGCTTTTTGATTCCCTCACATCTCACATTTCTCTCTACAATTCACAAAACCCCCCATTTCCTAATCATAACCCTAACCCTAGATCATCGCTTATCAAATGGTTCTCTTCCCTCTCGATTCCTCAACGCCAAGCTCATCTCACAATTGTTCACTCGAATTTCGTTCAAATCCTGTTGCAAATGCTTGGTAAACTTCAATCCAACGGTCATGGTTTTTTCTTCATCCTACCTGACATGCCTTCAGATGGTTCTGATCTTCCAAGCATTTGTTTCAGGAAGTCTGATGGGTTATTAGCTCGAGTTGCGGAGTCGAATGAGTCGGAACGGCGAGTTCGTCAGTCGGTACGGATTTTCAGCTCGAAAGAAGGGGAAGGGGAAAATGGGGTTTCGGGTTTGTTGGATTTTGTAGATTCTTTGACTGTAAGTGAGGAATTTGTTGGAAATGTGGATACTTTTGTGAATGCAATGGATGGTGTTACGAATGGAAAGTTTTTGAGGGGGGAAGAAAGTGGGTTGAGCTCAGAATGGGTGGAATTGGGGTGGTTGAAAGAGAAGGGTTATTATAGTATCGAGGCTTTCGCGGCGAATAGGTTGGAGGTGGCGTTACGATTGGCGTGGCTGAATCATAATAATGGGAAAAAGAGAGGTGTAAAGCTGAAAGATAAGGTGAATTCTGTAGGTGTAGGGGCAAATGCATTTTGGAGGAAGAAAGGGTGTGTAGATTGGTGGGGTAAGTTAGATGAGGCAACAAGGGTCAAGGTTCTTCGTAATGGCTTAGGGAAGGCGGCTAAATCACTGGTACTTCTTTATGTTGAGCGTTTTTCTTGACTAGCAGATTGATCTATGTTTGTTATTTGGTGCTACATTGCTGTTTAATGTGCTACAAGTTCATTCAATGAGATTACAATATGTATCAATTTGTATATGTGGTGGCATTTTCATTCATGGATGTTAAAAAGCTGAACTTGCCCTCTAATAGGAAAGAGAAAATGACATAGACATTTTGGAATAGTAAATAGTTTGTTAAATGGAAAGTACACATTTCAGAATCCTCAGGAATCTATCTAAACAGTAAGTGGCTAAGATTTGCCAGTAGGCTAAAATCTGTATCAAAAAATTAGCTGAGATGTAATAAAGGAAATTTAAAGGAATGTTGAGGAGGCCCCTTTGAGTTGGAAAAGCAAAAGAGAGTATAAACTGCAGGCATCCATGATAATTAACTAAACTATCAAATCACGCAACTTCTTAACTAAGACATGTCTCTATATTTTCATAGAATAGAATAGTAAGTTCACATCTTGTTCTCATGCTTTACCAATTGGTTGAGTCAATTCAAACTATAACTGATTTAGATTTTTTTTTGTTTTTTTTTTTAAACTGATAACTTTGTGTCTATTGATAGAAACAGATCAGTACATGGGCTGTACTAGGGCCATATTTACAAGTAAATCCAGATCCTATGATCCCATGTCTATAATGAATCTAACACATCAATAATAGATACAGGATCATTAGACCGAATTTGATTACACCAAACACACAGAATCAAGATACAATTCAATTTGATCTGTTCAATATTATTTTCTATGTTCTCAAAACATCTAGAATTTCTCTCCTTCCAGATTGTCCACCATATGCTGGCTGGTATGATTCTCCACCTACTTCTGCTTCTTGCCAGAACCTCAGCTTCTTCCCAACCCTATGCATGTTCATCCCTTTTAAATAATATCTCTCGTCTTTCTAAAGTAGTCCTGTGGTCATCTAAGTTGCTCGGACTCTTCACCTTTGGTGCCGGCCCCGTGTCGTGTGGGTGTGGGTGTGGGATCCGTACCCGATTCGGTCAACTGGTTTTGGGTACTTTGACCAAATTCGAGGGAGAAATTCTGGACAAATTCAATGATTTATGTAATCAAAGTAAAATCTAAGGCGGAATTGAAGAAAATGGAATACCTTGTATATATAAATTTTTATTTTCACTCCCTTTCCTTTTATCTCCTTACAAGATTCTCCTCTTGATCAATATTTTCTCCTTAAGTTTTCCACATAATATCTCATAATTTAGGTTTCATCCCTCTATTTTTAGATATTTGAATTATTTTAGCCTTATCCCCGCACTTGTATCCATACATGGATCCGTATCCCCAAATCTTAAAATTTAGATCTTAGAGGACCCTACCTCTAGATTCGCACCTGTACCGGGCATCCGCACCCGAGTCTGAAACTTAGGTGGTCATAGCATGCCAGTGAATGTGTGTGGATTTAGATTTTTTAGGTACCCTATCCCTATGTATGTACATCCCTTTTATGTAATATCTCTCTTCTTTCTAAAGTAGCCCTGTGGTCATCTAAGTTGCTCGGACTCTTCACTTTTGGTGCCGGCCCCGTGTCGTGTGGGTGTGGGTGTGGGATCCGTACCCGATTCGGTCAACTGGTTTTGGGTACTTTGACCAAATTCGAGGGAGAAATTCTGGACAAATTCAATGATTTATGTAATCAAAATAAAAAGTAAGGTAAACTGAAGAAAATGGAAAACCTTGTATATATAAATTTCTATTTTCACTCCCTTTCCTTTTATCTCCTTACAGGATTCTCCTCTTGATCAGTATTTTCTCCTTAAGTTTTCCACATAATATCTCATAATTTAGGTTTCATCACTCTATTTTTAGATATTTGAATTACTTTAGCCTTATCCACGCACCTGTATCCTTTCATGGATCCGTATCCCCAAATCTTAAAATTTAGATCTTAGAGGACCCTACCTCTAGATTCGCACTTGTACCGGACATCCACACCCGAGTCCGAGAACTTAGGTGGTCATAGCATGTCAGTGAATATGTGTTTGGTTACTGGCAGCTATTTGAATCTTTGGATAACTTCTTTTTCACTGTTAAACTATATTTTTCCCCAGGGAAGAATTACAAATCACTTGAAATATAAAATATGCTACTTCTTTCCTCTAGTTACCTCAAAACAGCATGCTCGCTTCATTTCTCAGAATAAAAAAAAGAAGAAGAAAAAGAAAGAAGCAGAGCAAAACAGTAAACCCAGCATATTTGCTTCTGGTAGTGTATGTTAAAGCAGTGAGTAATTTTTTATAACATACCACCTATAATTGTTTGATTTTGGTTTGATATACTTCCCATAATTCATATTTTTTCACAAATAGCAACTGTAACATTAATGATATATCCTAGTATGTGTCTTATAGCACTCCTGTCCTGCCTGACAATGTCAATCAAATGATTGAGATGTAAGGAGTTCAGCTGTTTAAGCTTCTCATTGCTGGAAGAGTCTTCTATTCTTCGTGCATATTTAATAGGTGCTCATCAGTCATCAGAATTTGACACAGGCTTATGCTGTCCAATCTCCAATTATAACTTTCAGATTGCTGATACTTTGAAAGGGGAAAGAGGTGTTTCAGCTGATAAAGCTTGGCTATGCAGTTCAACACTAGAACAACCTCTGAGGGGTAACCCTACTTTGTCTGATCGAAGAAACTTTGTGAATCTCAGAGTGTCAGATGCAAGAGTTGCAAAAAAGAGCATGCGTCATGCATCAGTGTTTGGAGTCTCATGTTCATTCAACCAGTTACTTGATTGTTTGTTTATGCTTAAGGAAATCTCCACTGTGCTGTTGGCATGTCCGCGTTCTGTTTGCGAGTCTCCTGATAGTGAAAAACTATTCTTTAGTTCATTAGAATCTGTTAATACTCTTTCTGATTGTATATTAAGAAAATTACGGGGGTTACTCATGATTATTTCTCTTGACTGTACAAAGTATGAGCTACTAGAGGATGAAAACTTGAATTCCTCACCAAAGCAAAACAAAGAGATACTTGGTGCTTCTAACCGTAAGAAAAAAGGGAAAAACCGTAAGGTGAAGAAATCAAATTCTTTGCCAAAACCTAAAGCAGATGGTTTAAGGCCTGTTAAAAGCACTGAGGTACAGCTTTGATCTTGAAGACTTCCCATAGAAATTCGTTTTAGAAATAAAAAAAATCTATACCATGTGTTCCCTTACTTTCTTTTAAAATTATATGCAGGACAAGGGAGACACATCCATGTGTGGTGATAATGTACATAGTAGTTCGTCTACTGGTTTGGTCGATAAATTTTGTGGTGATAATGTACATAGCAGTTTGCCTAGTGGATCGGTCAACAGAGAACAACAGAAGGATCGTGTTAAAGAGAGTCTTCCATCTTTGATCGATATGGTTGTAATTATCTTTCCACTATGCATCAGATATCCAAGTTATGTTGTAAATAGTTTGTAACTGACTAACTTTCTGCAGGGACAGGGTGAAGGACCAGATAGTCAAACTGTTAGAAGTGCTTCAAGGAAGAAAAGGAAAGAAAGAAACAAGATTAAAAACACTAGCTTGATAACTTCTGGAGAAGATGGTAAATGTCAGAAAAGAAATTCTCAGAAGTCCTTTATTTCTTTCAACTCCCGAGATAGGGATCCAAGTTCTGATTGTGTCACTGTAATAGATTCGGTTGATCAAAGCGGATCAAAAGATTCTTGTATTGACAATGAGAAACGTGAACCAGAAATGAGCATTCTGAGTCGAACCAGTAGGGATTGTGGTTCTGCTGGTTCTTTTGAAGGTTGCAGGAATCCTTGTTTGACAGACCATTTTCCCACAGAGGGGGTGATGGAAAATGGAACGGAAGCTGTTGCAGTGGAAACTACCAATAGGGAAGGCAATTCTGCTATATCTTCTGTAATGCCTGCGATTGAATCTGAACGCACTCTTTCAAACGGCAAGGAGTTTAAAAAATTGAACAGATCAGGTTTTCTTGAGCAGCAAATTAAAGTTGGCGATCCCAACAGAAATTTTACCTCGTTAAAGGAGAAAAGAAGTGTTGATGTTTATGATACAGGGCCGATGAATTCTCCATCTTATGTTTCGTATGAGTGGCCCAGTGTAGCTCCTGTTCATCTTCCATGCGGTGATTCACATCTCCCACGGGCTACTGATAGATTGCACCTTGATGTCAGTCACAACTGGAAAAGTCATTTTCGTCATTCTTTTCTACGCAATGTACGTCATGTAAGAAATTCTTCAATTGAAACAGGGTGCCCTGGAATCATATCTGGACCTTTGCCAATGAGTTTAGATTGGCCCCCAATGGTGCGCAGTATCAATAGACTAGCTGCTCCATCACTTACATGCAATTATGATGCTGGGTTTATCTCTAGGAGAACGTCTTTCCAGCAAGATATAGCAGCTCAAAGCATGCACTGCAATGCGGTGAGTACTGAGGATGAAAGGGTGTATTCTGGTGACTTAATGGACTTCTCCGATCTTGCAAATTCACATGATGTGGGTGAAGACCATGATTATCACTGGTTGTCTGAAGAAGAGTTAGAGGTACATGCTGTTTCCGGAGTGGACTATAATCAGTACTTTGGAGGTGGTGTTATGTACTGGAATCCTTCTGATCATCTTGGTACTAATTTTTCACGTCCTCCCTCCCTTAGCTCGGATGACAGCTCATGGGCATGGAGGGACGCAGACATGAATAGGGCAGTTGATGATATGGTTGCCTTCTCTTCTTCCTACAGTACAAATGGTTTGACTTCTCCTTCTGGTGCTTCCTTTTGCTCTCCATTCGATCCTTTAGGTTCAGGACATCAGGCTGTTGGTTATGTTATACCAGGAAGTGAGATTACCAGCAAGGTCCTGCAGTCATCATCGGCAGCAGATCTAGTGACAGTAGAGAATGCTTCAGGATCCTTGTCCAATTTGCCTGCTGAAGGTGAAGCAAAGTCTCTGGATTCACTCCCATACCCCATTCTACGACCCATTGTCATTCCCAGTATGTCTAGGGAGAGATCAAGATCAGATTTTAAGCGCAGTCATGATCATAAAAGTCCTTGTGTTCCTCCCAGCAGGCGGGAGCAACCTAGGATCAAGAGGCCTCCGTCACCTGTTGTCCTATGTGTTCCACGTGCCCCTCATCCACCTCCTCCTTCTCCAGTTGGTGATTCTAGAAGGCACAGAGGTTTTCCAACGGTTCGGTCTGGTAGCTCCAGCCCTAGGCAGTGGGGTGTCAAAGGTTGGTTCCATGATGGAATTAATTTTGAAGAAGCCTGTATACGCATGGATGGTAGTGAAGTAGTTTGGCCTGCTTGGAGGAGTAAAAGTCTCTCAGCCCATCAGTTAACGCAACCTCTACCTGGAGCTTTGCTGCAGGATCGCCTCATCGCAATTTCACAGTTAACTCGCGATCAAGAACATGTAAATTTCAAATCTGAGAATCCGGTTTGCAGTTTCATAACTCCTTTATTCACATGTTTCTGTCTGCTTGAATGGAAAGCTATACTTTTGTTCATTCTTTTTCTTTTCCAGCCAGATGTTGCGTTCCCACTTCAACCTCCCGAAACGCTGAACTCTACTGCAAAGAAGGCATGTCTTTCAATGATCCATAGTCGCCTTCACAATGAAATTGAGAACTTCTGCAAACAGGTAGAGTCCCAAGAGAGTAGTAGCTTCTGCAGTATCATTTCAGTAATTTAACCAGATTTTCAGGGTAAAAAATCCGGCAATTGGCTATTACCTGATGCTTATTGTTGGTTATCTCTAATGATATTCAAGGTTGCCTCTGAGAATTTGATCAGGAAGCCTTACATTAATTGGGCTGTAAAGCGCGTTGCACGTTCTCTACAAGTATTATGGCCTAGATCTCGTACAAACATTTTTGGTTCAAACGCTACTGGGCTGTCACTCCCATCGAGTGATGTGGACCTTGTGGTTTCTCTTCCTCCTGTGAGGAATCTGGTAAGCATGTCTTGCATAATATGTGCTTACGTTATATATTTTAGGCATGGAGAAAAAGAGTTTTGGAGAAAGGAGATCATGTTATATTCTTTTCTTTCCTCCATAGGAACCAATTAAAGAAGCTGGGATCTTAGAGGGGCGAAATGGGATCAAAGAAACATGCCTTCAGGTAACCAGGATCACATGAAATATTCTTCTCTAATAATTGAAGAAGGAAATGCTATGCTTGCTTTGAAAGTCATGATCTTTTTGTACTCCCTCCATCCTATAATACTTGTCATGTTTCACTTTTGAGAGTGCTACATTACTTTGACCAACATTTTATGATGTATTTTTTCACCATATTGATATGAGAAAAAAGTTGCAACTTATACTTCGTGTATAGTTTTGAATATGTATATTGTGATTTTAAAATATTTAATTAATGTAATCTAATTTAACTCTGAAAAATGGTCAAATTGACTCTAGAAAAGTGAAACAAGAGCGAGTAAACTTAAAGCCCGCCCCCTAAAAATAAGAAGAAGAGGAGAGAACCTCTTTAACATAAAACTTTTCATACAACAACAATTTTCTTGCTGATTCTTTAATCATTAACCAATATTTTCCTCATGACCCCTTAACTGCTCCCACCTCCACCCACCCCACACAAAAAAAAAGAAGAGAAGTAAAGATATGACAGATGGGCTTAGCTAAACCCTAACAACTAGCTGATGAGGGGAGGATTGCTCGAGTCCTTATTAGCAGACCATCAATCCATTGTACAACCAATGGGGGACTCTAACTCACTCTACCACCTCCCCTTTCACGCCTAGGCCCAATTAGAGCATGGATTGGGAGCCCAAACATGGATGAGGCTGGCTCTGATACTATATAAAGATATGACTCTTGAGTCTAACCCAACCTCCAAATCCATATAAGAAGAAATCACCTAGTGTTTTTGTCTTTGCTGGGATTCAAACCTAAAACTTCATGGTTCTCAACCCACTTCATTGCCCCCTAGGCCACACCCTTGGATGCAACTCCCCCGTCCCATTTTATGCATGTCTAACTGTCTATATAGTCACAGTCTGAGAAATTAAAGAAGACTTTTGACGTATAAATCAAATATATACAAAATATCAAAGTTATCCTCTTAGATGAGTGGTGGTGAGAGTTTCACATGTATTTTCATTTTCTATCTTATTGAAGAGTGAACTTTATACCATGTGGGTCTCAACAAGTCACTAAGGTATAATGGTGATGTGAAGATTAAATAGTTTCAGAAAAGAGAAATATGTCATTCTTTTTGGAACAAACTAAAAAGGGAAGTATGTCCCAAAAAATGGACAGAACAAAAGGGTACCAGACAAGAACATTGTATTTATTTCACCCTTGGTTGTCCAATTTGATACAAATATAGCTTATTCTAAATGGAGCTCCTTGTTGCTGACATCGAACACTTTGCAGCATGCAGCTAGATATCTGGCTAACCAGGAGTGGGTAAAAAATGATTCTCTGAAGATCGTGGAAAATACTGCTGTAATGTCTCTGAAATCCAAAATCCTTTTCCTTCTGGGTTCTCATCAGCTTAGTGTTTTTCTTTATGTTAATCGCAATACCTTTTTCCTTCTCTCTTTTATCACAAGAAAAGTACCTTCCTTAGTCATTGTTCCATGCTATGTTGCTTCCATTTTTCTACAGATACCAATTATAATGCTTGTGGTGGAAGTTCCACATGACCTCATTTCGTCGTCTCTATCAAATTTACAAACACCAAAAGCTGAACCAACTCAGTTGACTGTTGAAGAAGACAATACTTTTCAGGCTGATTCGACTTGTTCGGATTCCTCATCATCACCACAGTGGTCTAAGATGAATGAATCTGTGAAGGATGTAAAAGCAGTTCGACTTGATATTAGTTTCAAATCGCCTTCTCATACAGGATTACAGACCACAGAGCTGGTATATGTTGAAGAGATTGCATCTGAATACTTGTGGGATCAAATTCAGAACTATACTCTCTTAATCTTTATCACTTAGATATTTGTTATGTCGAGCCTGTCAATTGGTTATGCATGTAGATTTATCGTATGATGTGTTTCCATTGTCGATGATAGGTAAAAGAGCTCACAGAACAGTTTCCTGCTGCCACACCTCTTGCTTTGGTGCTAAAACAGTTCCTAGCAGATCGCAGTCTTGACCAGTCATATTCAGGCGGTTTAAGTTCATATTGTCTAGTAAGCTTTCTTAGCATCAATATTTCGTAGAGTTACCTAAAAGTGTTTCAGTTGTCTATATACTTGTTTCTGACTTGATATTCAAGTTTTGTTCTTTTGGTTATGCTTAAATACATCACTCTTCTCCGCCATCCTGGGAAAAACTGTAGGGTTGTTTTGGGCACACCAACAATGCCATATATGTTGAGAATAACGTTCCAGATTTCAGTAAATTTACAATGATGAAAGCGATAGATTTTGTCCTCTTCACAATTCACATAGTACACAGTTGTTGCATAGCTGCATTACCTCTTCTTTGAAGGTTGCTTTGTGTGACACATGTCACTTTGGACACTAACCAAGAGAAACATTTGAGATTTGACCTTAAGTGGAGCCATGCCTTTCCATATGGATTTCCATTGCCAGAGAGTGTTCTGAGATGAAACTTGAGTAGAAATCGAGTAGCATGATTTTAAAGAGAAGGTGCCCTCTGATTTACCTTTTCAAATCATACAATCAGATGAAGAAGAGGCTGCGGGAGTGCTGCTGAGTAAGTTTAAAAGGCTTAGGTATCTATCCGATTCCCAATCATTTAAGTTCCTCTAAAGTGATATGCCAACAGTGCTCTAATCTGAAATCTGAGGTAAGAGGTCTTGGAAGAGGTGATGCTGAAGAGATCCGTATATGTCTTTAACAGGAGAGTTGCCAAGTCATCTATCATGTCAAAATCTAGCCTTTTCTGCCATCTCCCACAATTGCACATTTAAACTGTTCAACTTTTCAAAAAATAAGCTACGTTGGTATATTTATGAGTGCCTTCAATCTTATGATTTATGAATGGTGAATATACAGTGCACCTACTTCTTTTGCTGCCATCTACTCATTTCCTGCGCTGACTGCTTGGCTAAGCTGCTTCAATCCCTTCTTGACACTCTATTATGTGTGGGCAGTTGAGGCAAAAGAAGGATATTTTCTAGCTACTCCTTTGCTTAGAAAGCAGAGAAAATGAATGATTAAAGAGTTCTTTTTCTTGCTTGGGTGCTGTAGAAATTAGAGAATAAAATAAGAGAGTCATTTTCATCTTGACCCAAAATTTTAATCAATTACAAATAAGTCAAACAATTTTACACTCATTCCATGTTTCAACTCAAACCAAGCAAAAGAGATGGAGGTCGGCCGGCTACTCTTATCCTTTGCTTGGAAGGAAGAGAAAAAAAAGAGAAAGAAAGGAACAGCTTAGAGAGTTTTCCTTTCTCTTGCTTTGGTACTGTAACAATTAGGGGATGAAAATAAGAGAGTACCATTTTCTTCTTTGCCTGAAATTAAAATCATTGACAACAAAAAGTCGAACAATTTTCCTTTCCATTCTTGTTTTCTATCCAAACCATGCATTCGAAAACAGAAATCTTCTTAGCTTTCTCCTCCTCTTCTTTTACTACCATTTTCCCTCCTTTCTCTTCCTTTTCCTATTTTCCCAGCATAAGGTATATTTATGCTCACAATTGATTCATTCTAGTAGTGAAGACTGAAGATTAAACGTCCTTACCTTGATTTACATGTAATTAGAATTTCGTGGGTGGGTTGATGTATCCATTTAATCCATTTAGAGACGAGTGACTTATTCTAACTAGCATTTTGATGAAGTTCTAGAATCTAAGATTATATTGCATGAAATACTGACTGGAGTTACTTTAGTGTTCCCTATCTTGATTCATTATTTTTCAGTTCTTGAATGAGGCAAATATCTGGAAATAAGATTGTGGTCTCTGAGTCTAACTCAAAGTCGAACAGAAATTTTGTTCGTTGGGAAGTGGAAATATCTGCATTGTGGTCATTATCTATTCAATCTAGTCATCTGTCAAACTTTTCACCCATTTGTTTCAAGCAAAAGTGAAATAGTGAAACTTATTCAATTGTCTTCCAATTCTTGGCATTCTTACCTCAGATGTTTTGCTTCCCTTGATTTCATTCTAGCTCCTGATGTTAATGTGTTTGAATGTCTCTTTCTTCACCATTTAATAGGTACTATTGATCACACGGTTTTTGCAGCATGAACATCATCACAGTCGACCAATTGACCAAGTATGATTGAATCCTTCCTTTTCTTTTTTGTTTTCTTTATTGTACATTTAATTTTTTGGCGATTGACCCCTGTTTTATTGTTAATGGAATCATCAGTAAGCCTGACATGTTCAACATAGATTGTGATGGATGTCTCCATTGTTTTTGTTATGGGTTGTTCATATTGTAATGGAAACATTCATAAGACCTTTCACAATATAAAGAAGAACCTGTGATACGACATAAGACGATTTTCTGGGTAAATACTGTGAAATTTTCATCGGTTATTTGGGACATCTGTTTAGAAAGTGACCCACTTTTTATTCCTCTTTCAATTGTGAACCTTTTAGACTACAATCGAAAGATCTCTTTTGAGCAAACTGAAATCTTATGAGAAAACGTTCATGGTCTAAAATTGTCTATTATTGCAAATATTAGACGACAGTCTGGTGTTTTGTTGGAATATACGAACAAATTAGACCCGAGTCTAATGTTGTCCGGAAGGGTAATTTCCCAAGGGTGATATTTGCACAAACTTTTAATATTAGGGAGGAAATCTAAATGATCGCTTAAACAAGGGACATTTGTGTATATCATCCATAACTGCTAGTATATTCAATGTAAAATTAAAAAATCCACCTCCTCCTGCTCTGTGCTTGTACAGAATTGATATGTGCAGGTTAGTTGGATAGCCTTGTACAGAGGCTCATGCCTTTCTAATTTCATAGCAATATGATTGGGTTGCTCCTACAATTTTATACTTGACGAGCTTGTTAAATGCTGCAGTGCCTCTATGGAAGAAGTTGACTTTGTTTCAATTAATTAGAACTACGCTTCGTTTATTTTTTTCCTTCTGATGCATAACAGTTATTGAGTGCAACTTTCTTTGATCTTATCTTGTAGAACTTGGGGAGCCTCCTGATGGACTTTTTCTACTTCTTTGGGTGAGTTTGAGCTGCTTGTATTTCCTTAATTATTTTATCTCATATTTCGCTCTTACAAGCAGCAGTCACACATTTTAGATCAACTTATATGTCTGAAGTCCAAACCACTATGATACCCCTGCTCCCCTCGAAAAAATAAGATGCAAAAAAGGGTACTTCAGATGTAAAGCCTTCTTTTTGTTGTCAGGAATGTGTTTGATCCTCGTCAAATACGTGTCTCAATACAGGGAAGCGGCTTATACATAAATAGAGAACGAGGGTGCAGGTGTGGCAAATTGCTGAACCTCCTGATGTTGTTTCTTGTAAATCTCTTGCTTCGTTTTTGTGATGATTTTCCTTCCTTCTTATTCCCTGGTTTTATTTTGTAGCATTGATCCAATTTGCATTGATGATCCTCTGTACCCAACCAATAATGTGGGGCGGAACTGCTTTCGCATACACCAATGCATCAAGGTTAGTTAGAATTACTTGTAATAAATTTTCTAGAAAATATTTGTTATGAAATTGGATAATAAGCAAGAAATATAAGTCCATGTTATGATCACGATGTTAGTAGAACTAGAAAAACTTGTGGGTCGGGTGAAAATGGAGAACTTGTGATACTTCAGGTTTCTTAGCTTTTAAAAATCAATAGGGTAAAATGTATTTGAATCTCCGAAGAGGTTGGCAACAAGGAATTCCTTCTAGGCTGGCTAGCAGTGGTCCCGTGTTGGTTAATGAATTAACCAGACATATCCCTCAATCACCCGTAGATTAAAGGAGCTTTCGATTTTTCATTGGGTAATTTTATTATATTAATACAGTTGATGCAAGTGAATTAAGTGTTGGGCTCCACTCTTGGTGGTGCCCTCTATCAGTTTGCTTACTGCTATTCTACTAATTTGTTAAGTTTCAATCTCGACACAGTACTTCCTCTACTTCGAGCGTAATTTGCATATGTAAAAGCTTGAATCAGAAATCTCTTGTTACATCTCTCAAATGGCATGGGATTAGTGCTGGCAAAATGAGCCTATATTTTGGTAACCCGCCCAACCCGCCCATATTTTAATGGGTTGGGTGAGTGACTTTTTACATGGGTAAAATATGGGTTGATACCCACATTCAACCCATAAAAATATGGGTAAAATATGGATTAACCAAATGGGTTAAGCTTCTAACTTTTATTCACTCAAAATTCATGATATCACTAAAAAAATTTGTAACTTCTCTTCCTTTTTATGTTCTTCTATAGAACTAATTAGTTTTCTCTATAATTGAAAAGGTGAAGTCTTTGGCCCTACAAAAATATATATTTTAAATGTACATTTCTTTTGTTAATTATAATTATATTTTTTTATTTGTTTAATTTTATATTGGATAATAAATAATAGTGTAAAATAAGCAAATCATGTATTAGTATTAACATTGCTTAAGCCTTAAAGTGCATTAAGCATGTTTTAGTCCTAAAATGCAACTATTCCTTTACTTTGAAATTAAAAATATTTTCCCTTCGTTATTACATAAATTTATTTTATATTGAAAAGTTAGGATTTTTTTTTTGACTTCTATGATACAATAAAACTAAATGAAGCATTTTCAACATTTTTCATCTAAAAAAAACTAAAATATTTTCTCCATGTTGAATTCTAAAGTAGAGTACTATTTACTCATGAAAATATGGGTAAACATGGGTAAACTAGTATTTTACCCAATCCATTTGTTACCCAATCAATTTTACCCATATCAAATATGGGCGGGTTGAATTATTACCCATTTTATGTTGACCCATTTTCAACCCGCCCAAATTTGACCCAACCCGCCCATTTGCCACCACTACATGGGATCTATTTTAATTGAAAAGGTAGCATATGTCAGTTAAAAGTGAAAAGCATTAATTCCTCTTATGCCCTCGTGTTAAATTAGTTCTTAGGCCTAACTCACACCCCAAAAGCTAGCTCAAAGGGAGGAGGATTGCCTAAGCCTTATAAGGAGTCCACCCATCTCATTAACCACCAATGTGGGACTTCTGTCATTCTTTAACACCTCAAATATGTAAAAGTCAGCTAAAAATACTGTCCTTTAAAAGCGACTGTCTACTTTTTCATTTAATTAATATAGCCTGAAGTAACAAACTCTTGGTATTCTCTTTGGGTGCATCTGTTTGACATATGGTTAAAGTTGGTGTTCCTAAGTCACTATTATTTTGGGACTGAAGTTGCTACTGAATGGATTAGAATACGCACTAAAAATTATGATCATTGAATATTGGCTGCATATAACTATTCTAATAAAAGTTACTTTCTGTAGGCATTTGCGGATGCTTATTCTATTTTGGAAAATGAGATACCTTCTCTTCCATGCAACGATGAATCTAATTCAGTACCTCAAGTTAAGCTGCTCCCAAGAATTGTTCCAAGCATTGAGGCTTCTGAGGTATCTTAATATCAGAAAGTTTACATCTTGAAGGTATGTTAAGCTCATACATTATCTTCAGATAAACCATAAATACGTGTATAGTTTTCAAGATGCCATTAGTATTTTCTTGTGTCTTTTTCCATCCTCTTAGATTGAAATGATTGGTTGCATAAGAATAAAGTTTTAAACTTATAATGACTTGATTGTATAAAAAGAGCTTCTAGAAACTAGAAATAATGTTCATAAAGATAGTGTGAGAGCCAGTTTGGATAGGCTGAAAAAAGTAGCATTTGAGTCCAAAAAATAAGTGAAACTTTAAATGACTTTTAAGTCAAAAAATAAAAAGTAGGGGGAGTTCTACTTTTGGTTTTTAACTTTTTTCAAGTCATTTATGACTTTTTCTTATGTTATTTTTAACTTTGTCAAACATTCCCAAAAGCTAAAAATGACTTAAAAGTAGGTTTGACCCACTTTTAAGCCAATCCAAATAGGCTGTAAGTATCTCCACGAAGGTATCAAAGAGTTGTGTTTCTTCCTGTATACGGGTGAATTTTACCTTTTCTTAAAAGCATCTCCATGAAACCAGTGAGAAGGAAAGACATTATGCTAAACATTGAAGTTTGGGTCTTCATAAGTTGAGTAATCTGAATATTACATGGTATTTTTTGTTTGATGTTGTACTCTTCAAACTCTAAAGTATCTGCATTTAATGATTTAATCTTTTCTTTCCTTCTATTTGCCATTAGTTTCTTGTTAGCTTCTATAACTATCAAAGATTCAAAGGTTTGTCTCAATCATTTGTGTCCTTCTATTTGGTATCAGCTTATTGTTATCACTATCAAAGACTTAATGATCAATCTCAACTTGCAACTGCCTCTACTAGAGTTGGACTAAATTCTACAGCCGCTCATTCTGCCGTGATTGGGTAAGATCTTCTTTTGCCCTACAGTTGCTTGATATTAAGTTTTTGCTTTTGTAGATTTGGTTTTCAAATTTATGTTGCGAACTTCTAGCAAATTGCAATTAAATTGTTTGGTGTTATGAATATAGGTTGGGATTTTGCCTTCAAAAATTGGGACCAGCTTCCACTGGATGTCAAAATCAAGGAACAGTTAAAGAGCTCCTCCATTCAATAGAATCAAACATTGTCTGAACTTGACCATGTCAATGTATTATGACCACATTGACATGTTGGAGACAGTTTATGCTACCTGGTTCGTCTTGAAAGTTATTCCAAAGTTAGAGAACTCTCCACTCGTTTACAATTTTAATTTTCACCAAACTAGAATTTTGTATTTAAAGAACTTTTGATGCCCTTGTTGAAATGAATTTGTACATATCATCATTGTGGTATTGAATTGTGCACTACTAGATCTAATGAGGCAATTTGCTACTTGAAAAGAGATTTTTGAAAAGTCTAATAAGTGGTATTTCTATATTCTTTTCTAACATTTTTTTTGTTTTTTCTTAAGTTGATGAATCGTGGCTCATAAGATTTGAAGTGAAATAGCACTCTACTTGCTCATCGAGAGTCCTTGGGTTCTGAGAAGTTTCTATTCTCATGCATTATTCAGGTGCTGGCTAGAATTGAATGGACATTCTGAGGCATTATACCATATCTCCAACCTCCATGTTAAGATTTGAACCTTGGGACTATCTCAATTCCAAAAGCTAGCTTATGAGGTGAGGATTGTTAATGAGGCACACAACCCCAACCCACACCGATGTGAGACTCTAACACCCCCTATACACCCAGGATTGGACATTTAGAGCGTGGACAATATAACATGGGAGCCAAGATCAGGTAAACGAAGACTCTGATACCATGTAAAGAAATGGTGGTGTCCGCGCTCTCTTTGATAACAGTGGTGACCGGGCCTCCAATACTTCACCAAGTATATGCTATCCTCCACCAGCGCAGGTACTGGATAATTCTACCCACCTAGGCTTAAGCAAATGATAATCTTGACACTGCATAATCAATTATTAGGAGTCATGTATTATAGCTAAGTTCATCGAATGCTTTGAGCAGGCTCTCAGTCAATAGGGAAAGCAACCTTTTAGCTGCTTCTGATAGGTTGAGCATCCTCGGATTGAAGATACCTTACGTCAGGAGGGGGCTGAGTGATTGAAGTTATGCTATGTTTCTGCTGGCAATGCATCCTGGACTTCTAATTTATGGGTGGGAACTGGGCATTTTCTGCTGGCTCCAAGGGTAGAGGATCTTCTCTTTTCCTGGTTTATTTTTTTCCACTTGTCTTTGTTTACGTTTCCCTTCCTCTCTCCTCCAGAGGCCCCTCCCCTAAGAGTCTATTTCCTAAATTTTGCCTTCTTGTTTTTGTTTCATATTATTTCAGTTGGGAGGATCCCAAATAATAATGTTCTGAAGTGATTTCACTCTGGCGATGCAGTTGCAATAAGAAGATTCTTCATTTGTGCTAGAGGATCCAGGCCAAATTTTAGTCTAGAAAAGGAAGAAAGAGAGAAAAAAGAAGAGGAGGAGTTCTGTATAAATTCTCATTAACTTTTGCTTAGGCATACCGTTGTCCTTTTATGGTGATAAAAATGATGCTGAGCTGGTGCTCTTTATGCTTAAAGGTGAACTCTTGGTATTATATTTGGACTGAAATGCGTCCAACTAGAATGGAGTCAACGTAGAAGATCTATGTAATCGTTCTCAACTAGTTTGACATAGAGGCGTAGTCGTCATTGTTGTATTTTGTTGTGTATTCTCTTCGTTGATAAATGGTGTAATAATAGCCTGGTGACTATTAAATTACCAGCCCTCGTCCAAATAAATCGTATGAAATAACAATTAGATATTTTAACTCTTTCTGGGTACGCAATGTTCATCTTATATTTGTGCACACTCATGATGTACATTTCTTCTCACCTTGAGCTTAATTTCCTAGTTGATTTCTTATCATTTATTTACCCATTCTTTTTGAATGATTCAACAACACGGATCAAGAATTATAATTAAAATTCTAGTTTTTCCAGGAATCGAATAGGCACATTATGTTGATTTATTAATCTCTACAGGAATTTTATCAACTCCAAAGTTTTGAAGACATTTCTTTCATGCATGCCACCGTTAGTTCAATATGAAACGTGTTGTCCACAACTCATCATTTTCCCAACCTTAGAAAAAGGGGTACCCCTTCCACCAACCTTTCAACAAACTAACATTTTGTCTCAGAACATCAACAATTCTCCTGTCATTTCCAAATTGAAAGAAAGATAAACCTGAAAACAATCATTTCCCAAGTTTGTTGCTTTATCAGTACTCTTTTCCTCAACAAATAAAGGTTCCAACAATGAAAGTGAAAGTGTTTGGTCGCTTCAAATGCAAGCTTTTCAATCCATGCAAGAAAATAGTAAGGTTGTTCAAGTTCAGACTCAGAAAGCCCCTCTTTATAAGAAGACTTAAGTTTTGCCGTTCAGTACATAAGACTGAACGGCTAAGAAGAAGAGGGAGAGAGGAGGACCAAGTCATGGAGCTCAAGAGTTTCTCAGAAGTGGAACTTCACAACAAAGCACCATTTCCATCACCCCTCACCCCGGCTTACGTGAGATTGAGTACAGCAACTAGAAAAGAAGTGCCAGTTCTGGATGATGTGGAAGATGCATGCAGGAGCTTTGAGAATTATCTGGTGGAGATGATTGTGGAAGAGGGGAAAATGAGGGATTTGGCAGATGTGGAAGAATTGTTGTACTGTTGGAAGAATCTCAAAAGCTCTGTCTTCATTGAACTGGTGAGCAGGTTCTATGGAGAGCTATGCAGGGATTTGTTTTCCAATAGCTACGAGGACAATGTTAACACCCCAAAGAGACTCTTATAATGAAACTGTTTTATCTTATTGTTTGAGCACAACTCATGTCTTTATATTTACAACTTATGTTGCTCGGATCCTCCAAATATGCATAGCTTTTGGAGGATCCGACACACACCTAGTTGTATTCTATAAGAGTCCGAACAACATAGCTTACATCCCTTTCTATGCATGTATTTTGCAAATATGTAACAGCAGTAGCAAATTTGAGGAATCAGCATGCCCAACAAGCATGTTATTTCATAAGTTCATCGCATACAGTGTCTATCACATTCATGACCATCCCTATACCGTTTCCTCGAACAAGATACATGAGTGCTTTTCCTATCGAACTTGATATACAGGAGCATGATACTTTAAAAATATCTAATAGGGTAAACCATCCATGTCTTCTAAAGGTACAAGTACTTTTCAAGTGGCTAGAGCTATCACAATAACTGTATTGATCTATTCAACCTTCTTTCCTACAACTAGGAAGTTTTGGGAGGGGTTCCTGAAAGCATTGCAAATTATTTAACTAATCAGATTCATCGGTAGAATAATCAGCATCCTTAGAACACCCCTTCTTTAGTCTCTCTTGGAGATCCAACTGCTTGGGTAACACTAGCTCAATTCTCCGACCCGACTCTAAAAAGTACCTCTCAAGCACCATCTACAATTATATAATAAAGTTCAGTTCTTAATCATAAGTTACTATTTTCAGTCTCTCTGAAAAAAATATACAGGAGAAGTAGAAAAAAGACAATGAATTGAACTGAATACATACAGCAGCAGCGTAGGCGTCCTGTTTCCCTTCACGAGCAGATTTTCCGAGGCCCCTAAAAATAGTTGTTCGGTTCATTTAGAATTTTATTTTTATAATATTCTGATATCAAAATAAATTTATCTTCGTCTAATATGCCCCATCATGAACCTTATCTAACAACCTATTTATGCCAATTTTCATCAAGACACTTTAATTACAATATTAGAACAAATATACGACACACACTAATTGCTAATGTTTCTGAATTTGCTCACATTGGAATATAATATCTGAGGTAAGTTAGATTTAATGATCAACGGATCAAAGTTCATTCTGTATAACTGATCAACCCCGTGGGACTAGCATGCTATCATAGTTCCATTGATTACTTGCATCCTCTCACCAGCACATATGAGAAAAAATCTCATACTCCCTCCGTTTCAAAAAGAATGACCTCCTTTCTTTCCTTTCTTTTTTAGTCTGTTTCAAAAAGAATGACCTCTTTCTTTCCTTTCTTTTTTAGTCTGTTTCAAAAAGAATGACCTCTTTCTTTTTTTGGTATCATTTTAATTTCAGTTTCCATGTGGCATGTTTAAGGCCACAAGATTAAAGGGCAATTTTGTACATTTGACATAACTTTAATTTAGGACCACAAAATTCAAAAGTCTTCTTATTTTCTTAAACTTCGTGCCAAGTCAAACTAGGTCATTCTTTGTGAAACGGAGGGAGTAGTTTTTTTCCATCTACTAGGATTAGGACTGTGGTCTAATGATCTTCATTCTAGCTCCTAACTAGATAATTTTTCTTGCTTATAATGGGAAAAAAAGTGAAGATCTACTACTAATAGATGTTTCTACCACTTCAGAATAATTTCTTGCAAGTTGTAACAGACTGTTCAAAGGATACCCTCCCTTCTCATATACATTTGACAATCAATTTATTAGCAAGAGAGGTAGACAAACTTCATCGATGTCCAAATGAGATCATGATTCCTCCTTGCAGATCCTAGATATTTCCTCACGTAAGAGAAAGAATTGGCCGTTGATGGAATGAAAGAGCTTCCCCGCAACTGATTCAATAAATAAAGGAAGAAGTCGAAAGAACTTATTACCTATCAACCATGTAGCTCATTGCGTCAATTGTTGTCCCGTACTCTTCCTGCAGATATACTCTCCATCCCCTAAAAGGACAAAATTGACATTTAAGATGACAAATTATGGCAGAAGGTTCCTCACCACTTAAGAAAATGAATTTAAACATGTCACGAGAGAATGACTAGTGAACTACAAGATGAACTTAGTGTCAATAATTTGTAAAACAAACTTATAAAAAGAATGTAAAACCAAAGCATACTAGCTCAAAGGTAGGTTTCTGAAAAAAGGAAGTCAACTAGTAGCCCCAGTGTGTAATAATCAGATCAGTTTTGGTTAGTAAAGCATGGCAAGCAAGCATGTTCTAGATAGTTCAACCAATAGACTTCCAAATATTTGATCTGTCCGTTTGTCATTAGGCTTAGAGACATGTACTAAGCTTCAAGGCAGGACAAGATTTCTTGTTCAAGTGAGTGCTTCATGTTGCATGATACCTTCTTGCAGTTTTAATGACTTAAACTATCTCATCTAACAATATCTTCATTAGATGAGTCGAACATCTATCCTCTATTATTTACGAGAGAGCGACCATCGTCAAATTTGACAAATATGCAATGTCACTAGCACTTGAAGCTACTGAGGTATAGAATGCAACATCACAGCATACTTCACACAACCAACTTGATCACTCTAAAACCAGCATGTTGAAATTGGCCCACATTGCCAATTCAGATCAACCAACAGAAAAGAGATATTATTATCTATTTAGCCTGCAATTTTATCTCTTTGTTTCATTTCTTAGCTTGATTTCACAAAGAAAACAATAACAGACAAAAACTGCTAAATGACTACTACCTCTCAGCAGCTCGAACAGCAAGCCTACCAGCAACACTCCGAACTTTGTTAGATTGTGGAGTTTCCTTTCCATCACTTGACAAAGGGAGTCCAATTATAAACTCATCCACTTCCTAACCTCCCAACAAAACCATACTCATGAAGCTCCAGATACTGGACTATCAATTTAATTCTTAACAAAAATAAAATGAAAAGAGTAACTAAATCATATTCAAGAAGAATAACATCAATAACCAGCTTATAAATTACCATAAAAATTAAATCTTTCTACATAAAACATGAAGAAGCTGTATACCTGTTTTTGGGCAATATCAATAATTCGAAGTTCAAGCTTCTGTCCTCTCAACTCCAAAACCTAAAATCCACCAAATCAAAGTTCCAGTATATGAATGTGGGTGTGTATGAGAGCTTTGCGGATGAAATTGGGTTACCGTTAAGGGTCGAAAATTGAATCCTTTACTTAGGGCAAGTCCAGTACGGGCAAGACCCAAATCTACCCCAAGACTGAAACCTCCTCTCCATGTTGAATCGAGCTTCCGTCGAACCGCATTTGGGGGAATTTCCTCAAGCGATACTGCTCTTATTGCCTGAGTTTTTGTAGTTAATCGCAGATAGTGCCCTCCGGCCGGTCGAAATGTCACCGGCGGCAAGCTTACCGCTGCTAAAAGATGCGCCATGCGAAGATGTTATGGGACAATATTTTTTCAATAAAAGCATATTGGAAATGGATATGGCAATTTTTTGGGACAATATTTTCAAAGATAAATTTGAGTGTAAAATCATGAAAAAGAGCATTTTAAAAGATTTCCATTATTGTTTAGTATTTAATTAAATAGATAAGTTATTTGAAATGGTTATTAGGAGAGACTAGAGACTTTAAATAACATGCAAAAATAATATTAGATGAAAATTATTTATAATGACAATTTTGTCTTGAACAATTAAAAACATAACTTATGTTAAGAGTAATTACCTTTTTCACTTTTGTTATTGTTTAATATCACTTTCTTCATAAATTTGATCAAATATCTTGACTTTCTAAATTAAAAAAAATAAAAACAAATGATTGTGAAATGCATGTTAACAAAAAAATTCAAATATACGAATAAAACCAAATCTTGAGAAAGAGAAGAAGTCATCACTCCAAGCCTTCAATATAATTAGTTAAGGACACACGCCAACCTAATTATCTGATTTTGGTTTTTAATATTTTCCCCTGTGGGTGGATAAATTAGTATTTTGTTCCTTGTCCAATATTTCTTTTTTATTTGTTCCTTTTTACTCGTCTATTTTAACTAATCAAGAAATGATAATCTTTTTACTTATTATATTCTCAATTAATTACTATGAAACAAATATAACTTCTTGAAAATCTTAAATTTTTAAATAATCCACTTCATAATTAATAGGGGTAAAATAGTAAATTCACTATTTCAATTTAAAAATGGACAAGTAATTAGAAACAGAGAGAGTATAACTATTAGTCTAACTTCTTATTTTATTTTATAACCATTTCATATTTGAAATTCATTAGTTCGATTAATTCAGATTCACATCGTATAAATTAATTTAAGAAAAAAACACTCTCTACGAGATATGTTCTCATTTTCATAATTAAACACAAAACCTCTATATATACAGGGTGGAATCTCATCCATCCTAGTAATAGTACACATTGATATAACTACATGTCTACTACTATTACTAGAGGATTGGAGACTAGTCTTTGTTTTAAACTGTTCAATTCTTCAAATCCTTAAAACTTTAAGGCAAGAAAAAGTCACTCCGATCAAATTATAACCCCAAAGGTTTGAACAATATAGAAGTAGACTCCACAAGTTACTCTTTCCGTCTAATAGTAATTGTCTACAATAAACTTGGTATAATGAATAAGAAATAATAAATAATATGATAATATGACTATATTACCCTTTGAATATATTAAATTTAATAAATTGAAAAATGTAGATATTGAATAGTATTTACTATCAAGGGTAAAATAGACATAAAAGATCAATTATTTCTTGATTTTTTAAACTGGATAAGTATTGTTGGAATTTTTTTTTTAATATAGTAAACAAATAAAGATGGACGGAAGGAGTACATTTTTAAACTACGTTAGAGAGAGCATTTCGTATTTATTTTTTAAAAAACAAGAAAAAACATATTCTCAAATCCCCAATTTTGGTTTTCTCTTTCCTTATGGTAGATTCCAAAGGATCATCCATTTCTCCAATTCCCAATTACATAATCCTAATGCTAATCTAACAATCACAGACTCACAGCCATGATTTGATCTTTGCCACGTTAGTCCACTTAACTATTCAACGGCTATGATGTTCTTCTAATATCACTACCATGTGAGAAATGACACTCACATTAATTAGTGTTGAAAATAAAAAAAAGTCATTTACGAATATGCTTAGAATTCTCTTACTTCAGCTACCCCTTTTAATTTCACTTTCATTTAATTATTTTTTTTAAAAAAAAAAACTGTCATTCAACACGCCAAGCATATGCTGCTAAATATTCTTTTTACTTGTTAAAAATCAACCCCATTTTCTTGCCTTTTTTTCACTTATCACACACTATAATATATACTCCTCTTCTCCCTCAATATATTTATTTTCTCATTTTGTAGCAATTTGAACTTCTTTAATTTTTTAATATAAGAGAATGAAATTTGGGAAAAGATTGAAGCAACAAATTCAAGAAACATTACCTGGGTGGGGTGATAAGTTTTTGTCATATAAAGAGTTGAAGAAATTGGTGAAATTGATTTCTTCATATGCACCACAAATGATGAGTGGATCATTGGAGTATGGTAAGGCAGAGGCTGAATTTGTGTATTTGTTGAACAATGAGATTGATAAATTCAATGCATTTTTCATGGAACAAGAAGAGGATTTCATTATAAGACATAAGGTATGGATCACCAATTATAACTCCAACTCTAATCTTTTTTTGTTTTGTGATTAATTGTAATGAGGTGAATTAAGTAGTTTGAGTTAGTCACAACAATAATAACATATCCAATAAAATGGGATCTTAAAGAATAGAGTATATGCAAATCTTATTATATAACTCGTAGAGTTAAAGAGATTTTTTTCAAATTAGATTAGTACAATTTGGAATTAAAAGTCCAATACAATAATAATTACGCCTTAATTTTAAATAAATTGTGATTGACTATATGAATTATTAATATTTAATTTAATTTTAACTCATGTTATTATACTAAATAAAATAAAAGTGAAAAATAAGTTTTATAATATACATAAATAAATAGTAGCAGTAATATCGAATTTCTCTAAAACCTATTTCCAACTAGTACTTATATGGATCTTTTTCTTTGACTTAATATCTTTAGCTAAAGTTGTATAGATTTCAAATTGATGAGAATTGGCGAGTTGAGCTATGATTTATTATTTAGCCTTTTTTATCAAATTCATATCAAACCAATTAATTTTTAAACGTGTTAATGACTCATTTGATTATTAACTCAATTTATTATAATTTGTTCAAAATTAGCTCAATCGACCCGATCAAGGCACATAAAAGCAAATTGATGAAGCAACCTAGTACATAGTCCAAAAGTAGTGACATGCCACTTAGTACATTTATTTCTAGAAGGCTTGTCACATACACGAGAGGACAAAGTATCTTCACGGAATAAGCTCAAAGATGCCACAACATTATGTACTTGAATTGTGCTTTTCTTGAAATGTTGGGATCCTTCGACTGTTATCTTCATTTTAATTTGTTTGTTTTATCTTTTTTTTTTTAGTATGTTATATATTTGAAAATTACATTTAAAAAATATTTAAATCACAATAACTATAACTTAGAATATTCGGTTATATATATTTAAAAATTACGTAAAAGTATTATGAATCACAATAATTAACAATTTAAAATATTTGATTATATATTTAAAAATTAAGTAAAAAGTACTATAAATTCACAATAATAAACAACTTCAAAAAACATATGAACGATTTGATTGACTCTCTGAATTTTATTTGTATCATATAAATTGAGACAAAATAAGTAGTACATGACATATAGTATATTTTTGGGTAAAATTTTAGAAACAGAGAGATTGATAAAATAATTAATGTTTGTTGATATTCAGGAGTTGCAACAGAGGATCGGGAGAGTGATTGATAGATGGGGGCCAAATGGAAGCCAACCCTCTGAGACAGATTGCAAAGAAGAGTTAGCAAAAATCAGAAAAGACATTGTTGATTTCCATGGTGAAATGGTGCTCTTAATCAACTATAGTAACATTAACTACACAGGTATATAATTAAATTCTACTCCTAACTATAATTATTATCAACAGACAACAGACAGTTACACGTAGTTATCTTTTATTTTTACAGGATTGGCTAAGATACTGAAGAAATACGACAAGCGAACAGGTGGATTACTGCGTTCGCCGTATATACAAAAGGTGCTTCAGCAGCCATTCTTCACAACAGATTTGATATCAAAGCTTGTAAAAGAGTGTGAAAGTACGATAGATTCAGTGTTTCCGCCTCCGTGTGATGTAGAAAGAGGATTAGTATTAGGATCAGGAGTTGCAGGGGAAGGAATATTTAGAATCACAGTAGCAGCTCTGCTTACTATGCAAGAAATAAGAAAAGGAAGCTCTACTTATGGACGTTTCTCTTTGCCACCACTCAATTTGCCTGATCAGACTGATGTCATTCAGTCACAATCCTTGCAGCTCAATTCTCCAATTGCAATTCCCTAGCAAGTTTTTTATACATGTTACACTTACATATATGAGTATTTATAATTAGTATGATTGTGTAGTCTTTTAATTTGGTAATTAGTAGTATATATATATGTGGGCAAGTTGTTTTAAATGAATGAATCGCTTTGGTATTTTGATCACTGTGTTTGTATCATGTGATGATCATCTTTTAAGTTAAGTGACTTAGAAGTCACGACGTCTGACGTTCAGTGTTGAAAGTGAGTTCGACAAATCCTAATATAGTTTTAGTTCAAACTGTTTATTTGTCTCATAGGAAATTCATTTAATATGTATAAATTATTAAACTAGAACTTTGTAACTCAAAAGCACTAAAATCCCAAACACTTAACTGTCAAGTACTTCTGGCTCCATTTCAAAATTGCTATTCCCGATGAAGGCAAAAACACTATGTGATGTTTTTCTACTTATCCGAGTTTTGATGGTATTCACAATTTCTTCTAAGCTCTGGACCTCTAAACATGTATCACTTTTACCCGGATAATCCAACAAGTTATTGACATCCATTTTATTGTGGTAACCGAGATTATTAATCATGACCTCAAGTTCATGAATGATGTTTTCACAAGTAGGTTCATTCAAATTCTCTGAGATTGCATCCCCCAACGAATTTTACAGTATCGAAAATAATTTTTTATTGACATTTGATGTCCAAGCAAGGATTGCAAAATTGATAGCATCAAAACATTAATCTTTGCTGGATCAGTTTGTCCCACTTCACAGCCTTCTGATATCCTACGATAAAATCTGTTACGATAATACATCTTGAAAGTTCTTATTATTCTAGCATCACAAAGTTAATTTTTGGATGTCATTTTGGGTGGCAAGGAAAAACAATTCAACATTTTGTAGTCCTTCAATATTTCTATTATGGGCTGGACAATTATCTACCATAAGCAAAACTCATCTACCATACATTTTGTGGTCAAACCAACGAATATATTCATAAAAAAGCACACTTGTCATCCATGCTCTTTTGTTTGCACGATAGTATCAATAAATATGATACATAAATTAGTAAGATTCAATGATTTTAATATATGCGTTGTTCTTTATATATAATATTGTTTTTTATGTGAAATCAATAAAAATGATACATAAATTAGTAAGATATAATGATTTTGATATAATCAAAATTAACCTTCATTAAATCTAAAATCATTCTTTAAATTAATAAATATTAATTTATCGATTAAATAATATCTCTATAAAATAATAAAATTTGATGATCCCACCTATATTAATTTATAGAGGTTTTACTGTATGCCCTAATTAGCTTACAGTTACAGATAACAATGTACATCATCATTAATTATAAATCAAAATATTGTTACTACAACGTAAATAAAATAATTATGTGATATGGGACTGATGGGCTACAAGCTAAGAATATTCGTAGGAGTCAATATCATCTTTTACTTTGGGAATTTGAAGCACTAATTTTACTATATAAGATTAGAATCAGTACCATTACCTTAAGTAGCTGTCTTCAATTTTTACACTTTCTCTATATATGAAAGTTACATCCTATATATAAATGCATTGGTCGTTTGAAATGCTAAACCAAACATTATTGTAGAATGATATTGTTATAAAGGAAAAAAAGTTTTCTTTAAAGTACACTTCTTTCGTCCCGATTAATTATATGACATTATTTGATCGGGTATAGAATTTAAGAAATAAGCAAAAAGTTTGTTATAGTATATATTTATCAAACTGTCCTTGTGATTAAAGTTACTTGTTCTTCACAATAATGCATGGGTTGAGTTGGCCCAATAAGGGTAAAGTGGGATGGTGCCGTTAACTAGGTACCAAATAAGGAAATGCAATATTCTATTAAAATGGACTAAAAAAGTGACATGGAGTGGCAAAAAGGACCTTTAGATGGAGGGAATAGAATTATATAAAAGAGAGGTTCATGACTCATGAGCTAATTAATTTGATTCCATTATAAAGACAGTTACTATAGTGCAGCGATATATATTTCTATTATATAGAAGAGTGAAGTGGTAGGACGATCAAGGGTAAAAATGTAATTTCATCTTAACAAAAATCTATTAAGAAAGATAGTAAATAATTCTAGAAACATCTTTTTATATTTTAAGTGAATTATGATCAAGGGTAAAAATGTAATTTCACACTAATAAAAATCTACCAAGAATGATATCAAGAATATTAAATAGTACTAGAAACATCTTTTGTTATTGTTATTACCATTAACTTATTTTCGTTATTACTTCACTTTCTTTTCTTTTGTGAGTTTTTGTAATATCTTTTCATTACTCTATTTTACTATTACTTTAATTTAATGCTTAATATTTTTTTCTATTCATTATGCTGATCAAAAATGCCTACTTTAATATAAAAATTCATTATGAATTAATTATTTTCACCTTTATTTGGCTCTAATTAATATACTTGAAAAGAAATAAGTGTGATAAAAATTAATAATATGTAGGACGATCAAGGGTAAAAATGTAATTTCATTCTAACAAAAATCTATTAAAAAGATAGTAAATAATTCTAGAAACATCTTTTTATATATTAAGTGAATTATGATCAAGAATAAAAATGTAATTTCACGCTAACAAAAATCTACCAAGAATGATATCAAGAAAATTAAATAGTTCTAAATATTACACACTTCAGTACAGATCTCTTATTAGGAAGACCAATAACATAGTTTTTTCAACACTAAGAACTTCATTTTTCATCTATTCCCTAATGGCCCTACTTTTGTAAAACAATTAGAAGACAAAAGTAAAATTCACTATTTCTTAGTGAAAACATCACTTCTGGAACTTGTCCATATAACAAATTTTCAACAAAATTCAATTGATCCACATTTTTCAAACATTCTAATGAATATGATAATGAACCAGTTAATATGTTAAATCCAATATCAATCACAATTGCAATTCTCAAAAGGTGTAATTCATAAGGAATGCAATCAGTGAGCAAGCTCTTCAAGAACAAAATTTTCAAAATTTTCGGAGCATGTTATGTCCTTTTCTTTGGTTCACTTTAGACTTTTCAATTTCATGGTGTTGCTTTTCTTTCTGGATTGTAATGATACTTTTTGAAGTATGTAATTTACTTGATTTCTCTTTTTATGTATAATCCCAAAATTTCACGTAACATATATGTCATTATATAATTTATTGAGTAATATATATTATTTATTACTATTATTTTATCATCAGTTAAAATCATTTTTAGCAAGTTATATAAATTATTATTTTAACTACCTTATGTTAAATTACTGCAATATATATTATATTAACTTTTGTTAATATTTTTAACATCTCATTATTTGAGGTAAAACATTCATTCATCGGGTATATAAATTACTTTAGAAAAAAATTCTTTCGTTACTATACTAGATTGTTCTCCTAATTTTAATGAATATAAAGACAANTTGATTTTATTAAAATATAATTATCATCTTATTTTTCATGCAATGTACTTAATATCATAAAATTTTATATAACTAAAGGAACAAATCATATAAATGCATGAGCACGATCATCAAATAACATTTTTGATAAAACTAAATATTATAATTATATATTTCTTATACAAACGTTTCAAAAATAATCAACTAATAAAAACACGTCACTGTTTTCTACATATGTGGACTTGATTTGCCCGTTAATTTTATTTTTACTAACTTCGTTTTATATTACTTGATTCTTATTGATTTGATATATGCACTAAAAAAGTTAATTAAAGGTATATTTTACTAAATACGTCTTATTAATAATATCTTGAAACTTTAAATTTAACGACTATTACTACTTATGTAGTTATTTTATATTAAATATTTTGTATTTTTATATTATCAAGAAGCACAATAATTAACAATTTAAGATATTTTAAAAATTAGATTTACATTCAAAATTTCACGTGGGGCATGTACATAAATTTAAACATATAAAGTAACACATATTAGTTAAATAAAATTACTACAAATTACAATAATTAACAATTTAAAATATTTAAAAATAATATAAAAAATTAATTGATTCACTTAATTTCATATGTATCACATAAATTAAAATAAGTAAAATAACATATATTGGGCCCGTCCTTGCACGTACTATTGTATCTAGTTATATGTATACTCAATGAAAAATTCCGGTTCTTACGCATGTGACATATAGACGTAGGTTAGTAGTACTTTAAAAATCCGAGTACACCCCATGCATGCATGGACAACGGTCAACACATTACTAATTAATGGAACTATATTTGCTACGAGTTCAATCACCTTTATACACTGATATTCACTTTCTTTCAATTTACGTGTCTCAATTTTTTAGAAATTAAAAAAATATAATACTGAATCTACTATTTAGTAACTCTTCGATTCAAACATCCTATATAATATATTTTAGATCATAAAAGTCAAATGATGCATATTTTGATACATTATGTTATACTTTAGTATAAAATTACAAAATGCAGAAATCTTTTCTTAATTTTTTTCAAGTCACGTAAAATGAAACAAAGGAAATATTGTATATGATATGTGAGATAAAAACGTAGCTAGCTTGGTGCTGCTCTATCTATTTGTTTATCATAGTAATATTTTCTTCTTTCTTCTTTTTAGAAATCACTTTTTAAAAATCAAATACAATATTTTTTTGAAATATATTATATATCCCTCGTACATACGAACCCTTAAGTGTATATATAAAAAGTAAAACTTGAAGAAGAATAACCTGGAATTGTGATAATAAGGAAGAAGATTGCCTCTAATTGAAGTACATCTTCTTTTGTTCATTTTCCAGTACCTTGCACTCTTTATTCTTCCCTCTCTAACACCTTCCATGTCTAAATATTGGCTTAATTAATTACCTAGTATGGTCATTATAATATATATATTACTATATATTAGAGGAGCTTAGGGTCAAGAGGACCTTTTCGGAATTTACCATAGTTGCTTTGCTGTAAGAGTGCAACATGACATTTTTGCTGTGGTGTATACCTGTGTAATTAAGACCTTTTAGGGCCCAGTATATATAAAATAAATAAAGTTGAAAAAAAGCCAGTTATCTTTGTGAAATTAAACTTTTACATTTTGTGTTTTCGGTGGGATGGCACATGTGATTATTTAGCAGCTGGATATAAAATAATTTCAATTTATCGAGGACATGATCTTTCATAGGAAATTGTCAATTAACAATTTATATATCCTGTATAAAATAATACATAGATTTTCTCATAACTTATATACACATGCATTAGTTATGATGATGATTTCTAAATTGTCAACCAAACGACGTCATATTAATTTGATACGTAAATAACTTATTTTTTATCTACATACCTACCAAATTCGCATAAATTAAATGAAAACTAATACATTATTAACTTTTTTTTATTCAAACTACGAAACGACTCTTAAGAGCGCGTAAGTAAAAAGATTAGTTTATATATAGAGAAATGACGAGACCTAAAAAATCTGACATAAGCAAACGAAAAAGAGGGAATAAAAGAAACATATATATATAAAGANGGATGGCACATGTGATTATTTAGCAGCTTGATATAAAATAGAATTAAGCCATATATGACCCCTTAAAGTTGTTCGCATATTTCAATTAGACACCTTAACTTAGGTCAGTACCTATTGAACACTTTAATCTTAACAAATTTATATCTATTAAACACAAAATGAAAATCTGGTGAAAGACATAAGTGTGTGTCTCAAACACAAATACATAGCAGATAGACCAATAACATGATGACACGTGACAATTAGATAATAAAAGAATTAAAAAAAAAAACAAATTATTTCCAATCAACCCACGTCCACTCCTACCCCGCCCCCGCTCCCGCCCCTCTTCTGCTGCCATTTCAAAGCTTTTCACCATTTTGGATTTCTAATCACTTACTATCATAATTATCTAATAAAGAATAACGATTTTTGCTGAAAAAAATAATCAATTTATATTAATTTTATCAAAAAAATGGAACTTTAAAAAAAATGCAAAAGAAGAATAAAAAAGGGTTAGAGAAAGAGAGGCAGACGTTTAGAGGGTGGTGCAATGAAGAAGTGAAGAAGAAGATAGAGATTTTCCATATTATTTTTTATAAATTTTTTAAAAAATAAGTTGAAAAATAAATAAATAAAATATAATTTTTAATTGCTATACGCGCTCGAGGAGTGTGGAACACACTTTTTTTTGCCATGTTAGCATTTTGTGTCTAATAAGAATGATTTTTGAATAAATAAAGTGTTGAATAGGTAAAAGCCCAAGTTGAGGTGTCCAAGTGAAATATGTGGACAACTTTAGGTGGTCATAGATGACTTAAGCCATATAAAATAATTTCAATTTATCGAAGACATGATCTTTCATAGGAGATTGACAATTAACAATCTATATATCATGTATAAAATAATACATAGATTTTCTCATAACTTATATACACACATGCATTAGTTATGATGATGATTTCTAAATTATCAACCAAACGGCGTTATAGTAATTTGATACGTAAGTAGCTTATTTTTTATGAACATACCTACCAAATTAGCATAAATTAAATGAAAAATAATACATTACTATTAACTTTTTTTTTTCAAGCTACGAAACGACTCTTAAGAGCGCGTAAGTAAAAAGATTAGTTTATATATAGAGAAATGACGAGACCTAAAAAATCTGACATAAGCAAACGAAAAAGAGGGAATAAAAGAAACATATATATATAAAGATAATAAACACATTCTTTTTTATATATTACGTTATCACCATTAGGTTCTGATCAGGTTTGACCATTACCATATTATATTATATTAAACATAAAGCAAATGACTAGGGAGGACATAGAAAACCTTGCCTCTAATCTACAAAATTAAAGCATAGATTAACAAAAATAATCTATAGGAAGGAATTAACCTATACAAAGTTCCTTCCTAATTAAGCTGTTGTCATTTCTCATAAGTTTTCTAATGTACTTTTACATCTTTTTTGATGACACACCCATCTATTATCTTATTTTTAATTGAATATTTTACTACTTTCAATTAATGTTGTCTATAATATATAATAATGTCCATGTTGCGATGCCACCATTATTAGAGTGTGTAACTTTCGTATATGTAATTAAGTGTAATTTTCCTCTCTATACCAAACTTTTTACAATCTTTTTATTTTTATTATTTAGCCATGATGATTTTTTTAATTTAAGGGTGTTGAGAATTAGTACATGTAGATATACACATGATCTATCTAAAAATTGGCTAGTTTAGTTAAATATGTAACCGAAGTTAACTTGTTAAGATATATTTGAAAATTATGTTTTATTTGATATATATCTATATAGACCTTATAATGAAGAAAATGCATTAGAATTTTATCATGTAATAAAACGAGCTATAAAAAACGAATAAATAAATTTGAACTTGATATAAGTTAGGAAAGTTGGATTTGATGTATTAGTAAGCTCATCTTAATTAAATTTATCTCAACTGCAATCAAAGTAATCTTTGGACAGGTTAATCTTTTGTCCATTATTAATTTGCTATATTTTGATTTGTTCAAATTTAGCTCAATCTGCCTATTTAATATTGGCACACATACTTTAATATTTTTACGCTTCAATTTGTTTGTCTGGTATTGATTTGATGAGTGTTTAATCACTTAATAGATTAAAAAAGACTTTTGAATCTCATGGTCTTAAATTCAAGATTTATATCTAGAATGTATCAAAATATTCTTTAATCTCGTAAGCTTAATCATGAAATGTGTAGAAAGTTGATATTAAAGAACCACCAGATAAAGAAAGAGATATATTTTTTTGAAATGGATTAAAAAGGAAAGAACAATAAATAAATTAGATCGAATGAAATATTCAATTTGTTATTGGTATAAAAACAAAAATAGAATAGAATGGATTCAAACAATTCAACAGTTAATCTAACTAATTGGAATTGAGTTATAGTTTATATTAATTGATTAAGACGTACAGAAACCAATATCTTGTTTTAATTAAAATATTAGAAATGATGACTCCTTTTTATCAATTTATTAATTAGGACTAACATCCACATTTGAAATTTCTCACCTTTTTTTTTTGTTAGTACAGAAAACATAGGATATAATCCTTAATTTTTACGTTATCTTCATAAAACGAGTGTTCGACGCCACTAGAGTAAAAAAGAACGACCTAAACACACCCATGAATGAGGTTACATGCACTTTTAATTATAAAAATGAGAGCAAATAAATGATAATATAAAGAAAGTGGGCAAGATATAAAAAACTTATCTTATTTAATCTTTCAAGTATTTCCAATTAATAATATTACCACTTCCTTCCTCACTGCATGCATTTGTTGGGCCATATGCATGTTTTTGTCAAGTCTTTCTTAATTGTCCATTTTAGCATGGATCATACATCTTTTCCTAACTATTTGGTCCACCATTAGTTAAATTTGAAATCTTGAACATATTAACTTGTGCAATTCGTGCTTACTAATTGGCATATGTAATCTGCCACGTCTATGATTAGATCTCACTATCCATCAAGTAATTCTTAATTTTATGGGCAAGTTATAATACATTTTGTTGATCGTTAAAAAATAATAACATTCACTAGCTAGTGTACATGTACATGTACATAATTTGTTGCAGATACAAGCAAACTTAGGCCTAGAAAATATAATTCCTCTCCTACCTAAAGGAAGATAAATGATTTGTTCTACAATTTTGATAGGAATAAATTGAACTGTTGCATTGCACTGCACACTTCTATATGTATATCTTTTTGGGAATTGGCCTTCGAATATTTAAGGTTCCAATATATTAGGGAAATCAGAACTATTTATTTTTATATAGTGTGGGAAACGGATCAATAATCTTTGATTAGAGACCTAGTACATTTAATTAGTAGTACCACATATAATATTTTTTTTTTATATATTATATATGTGACTTGGTCCAAGTAGTCATGGCTCATGCTTTAAAAAGATAATTTCTTCCTTGAAAAATGTCATTTTCAAAATATAACACCTTATCCATTAATTAAAAAAATGCAATAAGAGAAATGAAATGAACCATTAAAACATAATATGCCTTGAATTCCATAGGAAAAATAGAAAAAAAAAAATAGAGGCATTGAATTACTTTAAAGTTTATGAATTATAGTGTGATATAATAGAGATTAGAGATTGGAACGAGACATTGATGTATCGGAGTGGCATGATTAATTACTTTTGTTAGAAAATTACATGTAAACATTTCTTTTTATTAATTGTTGAATCTGATTAACATAAAGAAATGCTTACAGTATAATGACAAAGATTTCAAAAAAAGTCTAATAATGTCAAAAACATATTTGGGCTGAAACTCCACTCTTCAAAGTTGAACCATTCTAATATTTAAAATATAGTCACTTTTGTAAACAACATTTAAACAATAACATACCTTTTAACCTTTTGACACAATGGCAACACAATTAACGGTGTTCCTCGATTCTTTTCTTCTTCCTCCTCTTTGGCATTTTCCTTTCTTATTTGTCTACACTTTCTCCAGATTAGTGAAAAATAATGGAGAAATTTGAAAGTGAATACCCCTATTGATTGATTGTAATATCGAATTTCACTCCGCTACAGTAGAGGTATGACGAATTACTAATTTTGTTTTTGTTTTCTCAATCGTTGCAACTTTAACTAGATTGTACCCGCTGTTTTTTATTTCTCTAAATATTTATATGAAGGAGCTGGTTTTTTCCTCTATTTTTGTGGGTATTAATTTCGTTTAGCCAACTAGTTTGATTTATCTTTCTTGTGTCTGGAAATTGGAAGTTGGATTGATGAAGGTTTCTGTAAAAACCATGATTTTCTGTGCTTGGTCAACCCTTTTCTTCCACCGAGGATTCGACCTACACCATTAACGTAGTGGATGCATATGTAGAAGAGTTTATGATGTAAAGTGATAAATATAACACAATATTTTATCACCCGCATGAGTGTTTTTTTTTTTAGCTAAATGACATTGGAAATGTTGACGAAAATGAAATCTTTGTCTTGGAAATCAGCTGAGTAATGGATTTCCTTGCAAAGGCTTCGAGGGTAAGCGATAATTTACTCATTCTCAAGCAAAAGATCAAGTACAATTTAAAGCCAATGAAGAAGCAAATTATGTGGTATTGGGGGAGACAGAATTTGAAGTTTATGGGTTCTAAACTTTCTACTGACCTGTAGCTTGTTTTAATTACTAGGTTCGCAATTAAGTAGATGTTTATTTATATTTAATGGATCCCCTAATACAAATAAGGTCTAGGCAAAAGCTACTAGGTTCTTCCGAACCCGTACCTAATATTGTAGCTCCGCCCTTTTATACTATGATAGGCTTCTTTTGGTGCTAAGGATAAATTAGTGACCTTATTATCTTAAATAGATAGATCCTAGATTAGAAGAGCTGATATAGGCATATAGCTGCTGCTCCAAAGACAACTTTGAGGATTGTTGCTAACCTGTACTTGTTTTGAAGGAAAAGAATCACTGAACAAGAGCAAGATTCACAACATTGTCATCAGATCTCCTCAAATTCTCCATAAACTAACACACCTCACGAGTCAGAATCCCCTCATCATCTAGATTCCTCCTTCTTCTCCCATAGTCTAACAAGGTTTCTTTCAACTGGATTAGCATTAACCTTTATACTTGATAATTGGCTATGCCTAATCCTGATAATTACCACCGTATCTGTGCTAATTTTGAGTCTTGGAGCAAGTAATCCTTTATGACAGTAATGCTGCAGAAATTACTCTGGCCAAGTTTTGGACACGTGACTTAGTTAGTGTTATCTCTCTCTCAATCTTTAGTGAGGATGTCCGATCATGTTCTCTTAATAAAAGATATATTGTGTCAAGGATTAATAACTGAAATATGGAAAAAATGTTAGCAGTGTTTGAGGTAAAAACAAATTGTGAGGCAGGTGCCTTACTGCCTTTCCTTCCATTGTGAAAAACTTTCCCTATGTTTTCATGTGCTTGTGTTCTCCTTTGACTTAAATATACCTTTTATTGATTAGTAATTTAATTTTCTTTATTACTAATCTCTATATGTCTACATTGAGAACTTCAGAAAAGAGTGCAGGTTCCCTGTTACCTGTAACTAAAATATGGGAATCCATTTTTTGTTGCAGTTCATCTCCAAGTTTCTTAAAGTAAATGGCATATTTGCATAATATATTTCTATTGCATCTCAGTCCCTCGTCTGAGGTCTCTATCTATACTCCTTGGTATCTTTGTGTCAACCTTTATTGTCCAACCGAATCCAGTCTATTTCTCCCTGGCAATAATGATCTCACTGCTGTTGGTCTGCAAGTTCTGAATATAGTATTTACCCAACAAATCGATTCAGTATCAATAGAATTTGTTCAATACAATATACAGATAGATGTGGTGATAACCTGATTAAGTACTAGTGTCATTATACCAGTTTGCAATTTGCGTATAGGGCTAAGCTGATTTCAGATAAACCAGTTAGCAATTTACGTATAGGGCTAAGCTGATTTCAGATAAACCAAGTTAGTTTGCTTCTTGAGCTTCTATTCTCTGTATATCATGTAGACTGCAGAATGAAGATGTTGGGTCCAATAGATAAACATGAAGTGAAAGGTTACAAATTTATAATTTTTTGTCTGAGCCAAGTCTTTTACATGTTAAATCCTTCCTAATTTCAAATTTGAGCCTTCCAACCAGATTGTTAAGCTTGCTAATGTGTCTGATGACTTCAATTTCAAACATTTCAACAAAATGAGACTTTTCTCGAGGCCCTAGTAGGAAAGGGCCTTAACCTTGTTATTCTTTCTAATTTTGTTTCCATGGAACTGCTATTTCTTGCTGATTAATACCCACTCTGTTTCTGTTTGCTTCATCCAACTTCATTTTATGCCCAGTGTTATCAAAGGCGAAAAGCGCAAAAAACCTCCAAGGTCTGTGGGGGCTATAAGTGCAAATAAAGTGTGGGCTTTAATGAAAAAAGGCGCAAAGGGAGAAAAGAACACAAATATATATGTTTAATCCAAGACTAATAATTATAAATATGAATGGCAAATATATGACCAAAGAAATTGAAATTTTTTTTATGATAAAGTGAAATAACAGTTATTTTGTGTCACTTCTTCATAAGAGGCTCATTGGCAAGGAAATGTTTGCCTTAGAACCTTGATGACAACATTGAAGCGCACATAAAGCGAGGCGAAGCTCTCAACACGTTTTGAGCCTCGCTTCAAGGCTTAATCGTGCCTTTGATAACACTGTTTATGCCTAAAATAAATTTAGACGTAATTTCTGGATGTTTGATGTGCTAATATTAAAATTCAGATAGTGGTGCAAGCATATGAATTGTTCTGACATGTACGTGTTCAGACAAGTAGCTTCATCTTGTGAAGGGTCCTTTGTTTGCCCAATGATNAAGACTAATAATTATAAATATGAATGACAAATATATGACCAAAGAAATTGAAATTTTTTATGATAAATTGAAATATCAGTTATTTAGTGTCACTTCTTCATAAGAGGCTCATTGGCAAGGAAATGTTTGCCTTTGAACCTTGATAACAACATTGAAGCGCACATAAAGCGAGGCGAAGCGCTCAACACGTTTTGAGCCTCGCTTCAGGGCTTAAGCGTGCCTTTGATAACACTGTTTATGCCTAAAATAAATTTAGACGTAATTTCTGGATGTTTGATGTGCTAATATTAAAATTCAGATAGTGGTGCAAGCATATGAATTGTTCTGACATGTACGTGTTCAGACAAGTAGCGTCATCTTGTGAAGGGTCCTTTGTTTGCCCAATGATTGATGAGGGAAATTCCTTATCTGCAGACTACTCATCTCTTTGCTTGGCCTTGTATCAGAACTTGAATCTCTTATGAGATAACCACCTAAACGTCTATATCATTATTACATTTTTTGATTTACAAAGTAATATGATGATTTGTCCACAGACTCACAGTTACTCCGTTGGTCACCTAGCTTTCAGTTTATGAACAGAGGGTAATGGCATCTTTAACCCACCTGCTATCTGCCACATCGGCAGTTACTTTGCAACATGCACGTCATAAACAGCTGCAATTGGTGAAAACCCAAAAAGTGCCTAGTAGAATGACTTTTCTGTGTATGAGACATAAGCCATTCTCTATTTGCTGCTCAAAGCAATCTCCATGGGAACCTGCACCTGTCACTTATGTTCCTAGTGATAATATTGAAGATAAATTTCTGGAAGGAACAACCAATATATTTGAAACCATGTCTTCCGGTAAACCAGCTGAATCTTCATTAACTGAGGCTGAAGGGCTCACTGATGTAAAAAGCCAGCCACCATTGCAGCTTCAATACCTTCGATGGCCTGTGTGGCTTCTTGGCCCTGTCATTCTCTTAGCCACTGGGATGGTGCCCACTTTGTGGTTACCTATTTCATCAGTTTTCATTGGTCCCAATATAGCCAGCCTTCTTTCCTTGACTGGACTTGATTGTATTTACAATCTTGGGGCAAACCTATTTCTCCTGTTAGCCGATTCTTGTGCTCGCTCACCAGACAGCAGTCAAGATTCCACCAGCAAGCCGCCTTTCGGTTATCAGTTATGGAACATGGTCGCAAACGTTATGGGTCTAGTCATTCCCTTGATAGTATATTTTGCTTCTCAGAACAGTTTCCTTCAGCCTCAACTTCCTTTCATTTCTTATGCTGTGCTCTTGGGTCCCTATCTTCTGCTTCTATCTATACAGATACTCACAGAGATGCTGACATGGCATTGGAAGTCACCAGTATGGTTGGTGACACCAGTAGTCTATGAAGCGTATCGTGTTTTACAACTAATGAGGGGGTTAAAGCTCAGTGCAGAACTCAATGCACCATCATGGATGCTGCATACCATTAGGGGGCTAGTCTGCTGGTGGGTTCTCATTCTCGGCATGCAGCTCATGAGAGTCGCTTGGTATGCTGGTTTCACTGCTCGGGCTCATCAGAAACAGCTCCATGCCTTGCCCAACACTGATTAGGTCCGAATCATGCAACTTCCTTTTCGGGTTTAACGAAAAGGATTGTATATGTAATTCAATTGTTACACACTTCCTTCATTTTCCCCCTTTTCTTTCCATTTCTTGTTATTGTTATGTTATACATAAGAAGTTGGCCTTCAGATATTACAACTATGATGTATGATACCAGAAAAGAAACAGTAAAAAAGCTTATTCAACTAGATATTTGTTTATTGAAATATGCTTGCAGATTCTGTCTACCTATGAACATTGTGCTGATTGCCTGTTGCATGAACTGTGAAAGGGATAATTCTGATAGAGGTGTTCTTGCTCCCCCCAACCTCCACCCCGCACGAAAAGAAAGAAGAAAAATCTTATGAACAAAAGATGTCATGAATTGGTGAAATAATCTTTAGAATATACAAAAATCCTAACAATAACAAAAAATATTAAGTAATTTTTTATTATTATTAAAAAGTTTGAGGTACTTATAAGATGGTTCGGACATTACCATTTAAAAAATACGTAATAATCTTGAAAGATAAGAGTAAAAAAAAAAATACACAACTTGTTTAAAAGGTGGTGGGCTGATTGCTGTTGGTTGTTAGTGACTGATCAGTCAAAAATTATATGGTTGGAAGAAATCATTTGTGGTGGAAATATGACCAAACTATATCTTCCTTAGACTTAAAATAAGTGTGTCATGATATGATTGGCAAATGTTTTATTGCTTTTGCTAGCTTTCAAAGTTATCACATGTTTTTAATTAATAAAATAAATCTCACCAGCACATATTAGAAAACTCTAGTTTCTCATTATTGGTTATAGCCTTTTAGGTGAGAGAAACATTTTCGATTTTTTTTAAAAAAAGACTACTAAAAAGAATAGTCCAATTCACTAAAGCTCCTATATATATTACTCCCTCCGTTTCATAAAGAATGACCTGATTTGATTTGACACGGAGTTTAAGTAAATAAAGAAGACTTTTGAATCTTGTGGTCCTAAATTAAAGTTATGTCAAATGTACAAAATTGCCCTTAATCTTGTGGTCTTAAACATGCCACGTGGAAAGCAAAAAGTAAAATGTTAACACAAAGGAAAGAGGTCATTCTTTTTTAAACTGACTAAAAAGGAAATGAGGTCATTCTTTATGAAACGGAGGGAGTACTATATAAGAAGAGAGAATAATCAAGCATCACAAGTCAACATGTGTTCCAATAAGAATTACTATAACCAATATATTTATAAAAAGAAATGACATATAAAATGAAATGGAGAGAGTATTAGTTTTTGAAAATGGAAAAGGACAAAACACATATGAAATTAAAAGACATATAAAAAAAAGTTGGTTTAACTCTCAAACATAAAAAGTAACATATGTTATTAAAAACTTTAATAAAAAGTACTATAATTTACAATAAATAATAACTTAAATTACTATATAAGAGGAGGGAATAACCAAGCACCACAACCTGTATATTTATAAAAAGAAATGACATATAAAATGAAATAGAGAGAGTATTAGTTTTTGAAAATGGAAAAGGACAAAACACATATGAAATTAGAAGACATATAAAAATAAGTTGGTTTAACTCTCAAACATAAAAAGTAACATATGTTATTAAAAACTTTAATAAAAAGTACTATAATTTACAATATATAATAACTTAAAATATCTACAAGACAACAAAAAAAAGACCAAATTTTGTACTGCTTCTGTCACATAAATTAGGATTGGGATGATTTTAAAATTTTAATTTTGGTTATACATTATAAAATAGCCGAAAAATTGAATGATATAATTTTTTTAAAAATAACCAAATGAATCATCCTATCAATAACCCTAATGTTACTTTTACTCTGTTTATTTTTACTTAAATTTAGAAAGATATGCTTCATTTCTACCCTCAATCTTATCGCTACATTTATTTGCTATTTAAAATTGAAATTAAAAAGACAAATGACAAATAAGTTTCTATATTAGCTCACTTATGAGCAAATATATTATAACAATCTTTACTAATTTTATAACAATACATAAACTATACTCCCTCCGTCCCATATTAGATGGGCACTTCCAACTTTACACGGTGATTAAGAAATCATTAATACATTGGAAGATTTCACCATTTTGCCTGTTTATATCAATGCACATTGAAATGAGTTACAAAAAACACACATACAATATAGGAATGGTCATATTAATTGTAGGGGTAAAATGGAAAAGAATTAATTAATTCTATCCTAATTTAATAAGTGCTCAAATAATATGAAAAAAATATTTTTAGTAAGATTCTCATCTAATATGGGACGGAGAGAGTAACAATATAACCAGAGGCGTATCCAGGATTTTTAGATGATGTGTGCACTATTACAAAAAGGTGGATCTAAGATATAAATTTGATTGATTTAACATTTAGGTTCTTATCACTAAAAATAATTAAAATTTTAAAATTATAGGTCTAAAGTTATTTTTACCTATTCAAACCACTTAGAAAGACATTACCCAATTTTAAAAAGGAAAATAAAACAAGATAACTAAAAGATTCAAATTTCTAACCTCACTTAGAGAGGTGCACCCAACATAATCGTACGGTATAATACTTCAAGTGTGGGTTCACATGTCTATATTTAAATATTTTTAAAAAATATAACACTACTATATATGATTTCAGGAGGGGAGCATGGGTTCACGTGAACCCGGTGACCCTCTACTGGATACGCCACTGAATATAACTTTATTAATGTTGGACCTGGGCAGCGCCCGGGCTTTCTTTACTAATATATATATATATATGCAGAAAGGAAAATCAACGAAGCTACATGGTAATTACTCGTATCATTAGCTCTAACTAACTTTTATATTTTTTAATATTTAATACTCTGAATATTTCATTCAGTCACCATCCAACATGGTGATGTCAATATCAACCTTTGACAAGTAGTAGTACTCTTTTTAGTTACAAACCCAATACCATAAATAAACAAGCAAATCTATTCTTCCTGAATTTTTAATTAACAAACACATTATTTGGGAATTGTCCATATAATTAACAACTTGTTTTTTTTTTTTGTTTTTTCAACAATAACAGCTTGTAAAGATGATGGTTTGCTTTCATTAAAAAAGGCAGCTAAAAAGGAACCATTAGTGAAATTTTAATACATTAGTTTGTTAATTGTGCTTTTGCAATCACCTTTTGTCTTCACTTTTTAATGCTAATCCACTGGATCTTTGGCGTCGATAACATTGCTTCTTTACCTAAAATAATTTAACAAATATGTGAGTTGTATTAGGTACAAAATGTAAATTTTGTTTCTTTATTTTTACAAATAAATTAATTTTTATCTTACGTTTAAATATGTGATATAAAATCTACCCGAACACATGCTATTTAAGAATAATTGTACCCGGCCAAGCCCATTTTTTTTTTAAAAAAAATAATCATGTAAATAGATAGAGTAAGAGTAGTGAAAAATAGAAAATTAAAAAAGGAAAGAGATATAAAGCCACCTAACAAGGAAAAAAGCCGCTTACCGAATTTAAACAAAACCAGCATGGAAGTCAGTCAAACGACACTATCGCACGTTTCTTACTTGGCATCACTTTAACCATATCCTCGAGATCCTCGCCCTGAAACTATCTCGAAATCCCACTCCCGTCGCCGGAAAATCGCTTCTGCTCCGGCCGAAACCGTAGTAGAAGTATAATTCCCGGCTGATTTATAAAATTATTGAAAAGATCGCGGTCGAAATGAGTAACGGGGAGCTACTTCAAATCCACCCAGTAGAACTTCAATTTACATGTAACGTCTCTCTGTTAGAAACTTGTACAACATTTTCTACCTTATTTGAGCTTTCCAGATCCGTGTGTTGTTCCCTTTGTTTTGATTTGGTGTTTTTTTTTGGTGTGATGTTGAAAATAGTCGAATTGAAGAAGCAGATCGCATGTTCCTTGCAATTGAGCAACAAATCAGATGACTATGTAGCCTTCAAGGTATCATGGAAATGCACTGCAATTACTTTTATTTTTATTTTTTGAGACTACAATTTTGTTTTATGTTTTTGGAGCTTTTTGGATTTCAGGTGAAGACGACGAATCCAAAGAAGTACTGTGTAAGGCCCAATACTGGAATTGTGATGCCTCGCTCTACCTGTGATGTCATAGGTCTTTCTCTTTCACACTCTTTTCGTTTAATAAGCATACTCTGTTTGATTTGTTCAGTTTGCTAAATTATCTTTTTACTCCCTCCGTTTACTTTTACTTGCTATACTAAGCACCCGATTGACCATGAGAATTATTCACTGATTCACTTATTTAAAAATTAGTGTTTGTTCATCATTGTATTATGCAATTGGAAAAACATCCAAAATCCTGCTTTCACTCTTTTCCATTTTCACTATATTACTTTTTATCAAATTACCCTTAAATTTGTTATTTTATAAACTACACTTTATGTTTAAATCATAGTTTTAGTAAAATTTCATTCAAGCAACCAAATATTATTTGTAAAACTATAACCAAACACAACTACAGTTTCAAAATTTCAAATAAAATGAAAAAATACTTGTAATAGTATGTAGTAGCTCGCATATCTATGACATTATGTGACTATCTATTTTGAGATATTACTCTTTTAGAGCAGATTTGATTGTATGTTTCAGGTAAATTAGTCAATTTGGGGTTTTTAGAAATTGGGGGTACAAACCATATTTAGAATAAAGTATATTCAAATTATAAATATTCTTTGCAAAAAGTGTGGCAAACACAATTCCAACTACAACTTCAAAAACTCCAAATAGAGTGAATAATATTTTATTTTTATGGCCAAAGCCAAACGCTACTAAAAATAATTTCACTTTTACTTGTCCACTTTAGTGTATTAGGAGAAACATTTTTTTTTTCTTGTTTTACCTTTAACATTACCTACTCATTTCCCAAGTCCATTGAGACTATACACCAATTAATATGAGTATTATGATAATTATGCACTTTATTTATTATTTCTTAAGGGGAGTACAAAGTCCATTGTGGACAACTAAAAGTGAACATAGGGAGTAGTAGTTTGGGATTGAGACATAGTATTAGTTGATGTTGTAATTGTTCTTACAATTTATGGATTCAGTTACAATGCAAGCACAAAAAGAGGCACCACCGGACATGCAATGCAAGGATAAGTTCCTGCTTCAAAGTGTCATAGTAAGCCCCGGAACTACGGCTGAGGATATAACTCCAGAAATGGTAAGATTGTTAAAGTAGTGTTCTTGTTGTTTCAAGTGTTAACTGATAGCAAAATCTGTTCGTATTGTTGTTTCTGCACTGTGAATTGTTAATTGATGAGAATTAGCAGGGTTTTATACACGTTTTTTTGTTCTTTTAGTTCAACAAAGAGTCTGGGAATCATGTTGAAGAGGTCAAGTTGAGAGTGGCTTATGTTCCACCTCAACCACCACCATCACCTGTGCGGGAGGGGTCCGAGGAAGGTTCCTCACCTAGGGCTTCAATATCTGAAAATGGAGCTGAGTTCCACAATGTGAGTTTTAGGCATCTTTCTCTCATGTTATTGAAGATTAAAGATTTATTTTGGGGGTAAAAGTCTGGCAGAATTCATTTGGAATATGAGATATCCTGTTGTTGTGCAGGCTTCAAGGACATATGCTGAGTCACAAGACAACTCATCAGAGGTAGATTTCCTTTTCCAGAATTTACGATGTTTCTTATGGTGACTGATAATTGTCTATGTTGTCAAGTATATACGCACGCCAACAAGAACGACTAAGTTTCTTATGTCTAGGAATCAATAAATTGCTTGGCTAGCATTCATTTTGCTTATTGTTACTGTAGCACATTGTTGGATAGTCGGTATATATCACTTGAGTTCCATGACTTTGCAGTTTTCAAGAATTTTCCTTATTCCATCATGGTAGAGCTATTGGTGTCTGTTTGTTTATTAACTTCCACACATTGTAATCTACCATATTGCTTTCTGTGCATTTATGGAGAATTTCTATTGATGTTTATTCATCGTAAACCTTGTTGTTCTTAGAGTCTGGTTTGAGTTTTTTTTCCTCAGTGATTTGCATTTTGGCTGCCTGGGACTTTTCTTAACAAATTCTTGTGTTCCTTGGTTAGCTTGAGAAAGTATTTTCATCCTGTCTTGTTTGTTTTAACTGTGAGCACACCCTATACCCTCTCAAAGACAAAAAGGAAAAAATAACTGCTATGTTTTATAGATGTTATATAGGAAACATCCGTATATAATAAGTAGTTCTCGAAGGGGATTACAGATAGATTTTGGTCTGTTTTGGTCATCCAGTGTAGGCTGTTTGAAGATAAAGAGATTAGGATGACACTTATTTTATATTGGTTGCCCATGATGGGAATTAAGGTTCAATATGGCTAGCACTGGACAAAATCTTCCTGAATACTACTTGTTTCTTTTGTATGATTATTCTTATAAATCTACCATCATCCAGTGATGCCTGATGAATAGGTAGAGAAGCTTTGTGTTCTCACCTGCTAAATGGAGAACATGAATAGCAAAATGCTTCATTTGTCAAATTAAGCAAATGCTGAAATTATGAGCCAAATAACTTAAACTTTACCTTATACAAAACGGAATCAAATTACTTGAATTTTAGAGGGGATGAGAGACAAGAATGGAAAAGTGCTATGATTACATCAAATCCAAACTTCCAAAATTGAAGTCCAAATGAAACAACGGAAGGTAGTTATCCAGTTTTTAGATGCATCTTAATAAGGATTCCGAGGGGTATTATAGCAAAAAGAATATTACACATTGCAACCTGCAAGACTTTGTCACTATTCTTAAAAAACGTAGGGATCTTAAGACTACAATCTTTTAGGGCCTCTGTGATTTGAACATTTAGAATTTGTCTGGTTTGTGTCCATTTTTTACACCTTTCCTGTGTTGTGTTCTTATACAGTGGCCAAAATTTATCTTGAAATATTCTATGTTTTAAATTTGAATCTATAATTGAGTTTGTGATTGCAAGGTGTTAGCCTGGCATTGGTTGAGGGGTGGTCCATATTGTCTTTATATGGTCTAGTATGATCCTTATCTTACGAGCTAACGTTGGGGTTGGCTCAGGTCCAAGGTCTATTAGTTAAATACATCCTCAATGGAGCCTTACCCACGCTCCAAATATTCAGTCTTGGGCGTGCGGGGATGTTTAAGATTTTTACCCTGGTTAAGGGCATGGACAGTAGTCTCCTTTTCTTTTTTCTTCTGGTGGAGTTGATTGTAGTCTCTTTACATGATTTTTTTTATGACAAGGGAAACCCGCAGCCGCTACCCTTTGGGTACGCACAGGGTAAAACCTCCGCTCCTATGCAATAGCTCGCAAACCACATAGGAGAGGTAACCCGCACTAGGCATGCCCGGTGCGACGAGCTCGACCCAGAAGGCAAACCCCTTGCTTTCGCTGGCAAGGGGTTTCGAACTTGAGACCTCCAACATGGAAGTCCCAAGCCCAAACCACTGGGCCACCCCGAAGGGTCTCTTTACATGATTTTGTACCTCACCTCACGATAAGTAGGATAAAACCTGTCAGCCTAAAATCTCTCTCTGAAGTTTTTGAGTGGAATCATTTGGTTCAATCTTGGTAAAAGACACTGTCATTTTCTTGCATATATGGTTAGCTATATAAAACTTCTAGTTTGAAGCTCTAGTCACTTCTTAGGTTTTTGTAAATTACAAGTAGCTAATGACTGCTTCTCCCCTACATTGTTTTGGCTTCAGCAAATGCATTTCTTTATTATTTTTCTTTCTTTCGTTCAATGAATACTTGTTTAATACAAGGTGGAGGTTATGCAAAGTTTGTCGTTATAACCAGACCGATTTTGTACACTGTTATTCCCTTTGGAAAAATGAAGAAGATGCAGCATAGCTATTCAAGAAAAAGAATATTGAGGATTCCTTTTGTTTTATTTGCAGACAAAAGCACTAATTTTGAAGCTGTCAGAGGAGAAAAAATCTGCAATACAGCAAAATAACAAGCTTCAGCAAGAATTGGTAAGGGCCTTAAGATATAAATTTATGTTACTGGTTTTCTTTGTCAGTGTCTTTATCAGAATTTTTGCAACTTTTCACTCATCAGCAATCTCAGACTTGAAATGTTTCTGTTTTCTTTTTATTCTTCTTTTTGTCCCCTTTCTCCTGTAAAGAGATTCAAGGGTTCTCAAAAAAAGGATTGAGCTCTATTCCATTGATGATTAGAGAGGGGTGGGCTAAAAATCATACTTTTAGAGAGAGCGGAGATCTAGCTTATTGTGAGAGTCAGGAGGGAGGGAAACTACGTTACTGGTAGGTTGGAAGGAGATGATCCTCGGGGGTTAAGTGGCACCGAACATATAACGATGTTCGTTTATGCAGGCAATGACAGAGGGTGGTTGGGAAAGAAAGGAATAGCAGATGTTTTTAAGATAAAGCTAACTCAACATAATAGATCAAGTTCAATTATATACTTCCACTTTCCTTTTGGTGTAAGGAGGAATTTTGTAAATGAAGCAAAATCAGTACTTAGCCTCTTAGGAGTCGTTTGGTTTGAATTCAAGTTATGATGGGATAAGTAATGTTGGATTAGTCATGATGGGATAAGTTATGCTAAGATTATTTTTTATTGAGTGTTTGGTTTGTTGTATTCAAAATAATAAATCTTAAGAACAACATATAAGTTTACAAAAATACCCTTCATGGATGTGAAAAGTAATGTATAAAAAGTGTTTAAAGAGACATTTTTGTCATTTAATCATTTTATCCCGGGATTACTATACCACCCATGGGAAGGGATAACTTATCCCGGTACTAATTATTAATCCGGGGATAAGTTATCCCGGATTTGTCAACCAAACAACAAATTAAGTGGCACTATAATTTAATCCCAAGACTATTTTAAGCTAACGTTCACACCAAATGACCCCTTATTCCTATAGGGATTCTCCTTTTGCTTTTTGCTCACCCGTAAATGTGGCCTTATAGTACTTGTGGTTGGGAGAAATAAGATCTTTCTATTGACTTGGTCAGATATGTTTACTACCTAAATGGGTCCTGAGGTCTGTACACATGCATAGGATAGCCATTCTGTTTGTTGGCCTAGCCACTGTATAACTTCCTGCATGATGAGGCGAGCCTCCTTTGTTTTATTTGTCTTCCTGATTGATTTTTGCTATCTTGGTTTTTGAATTAAATATGTTGTTTCCTTTGTTTGATAACTGCACGCCTCTCAATTGGATAAGGCTGGATCAGCTGCTATATGAAAGCATTGCCTTTTTTCTTTTAGTGATGTGAGTAAGATCAAAAGTCTATTTTTATTAGGGGAAATGACGCTTATAGCTCTATAAGTTGTGCAGTGGACCTGAAAACAGGAGATAATTAGACAACCTCGTCATCAGTTAATGTTTCCTGAAATCTACCTTCAAAGGTGGATTAGAGAGTGAGATATTTTCATTATTTTGGTAATGAATTGATTAATCATGAGCTCTGTATGATTAGCTAATTGCTATTTTTGATGCTGCGCTTGTAAGGAAAGTGTCAGGCTTCTGCATTTTGAAATCACTAGTTCTTGAACTGAAATTGTATTGGAAAAATGTTTGACATGGAACTGATTAGCAGCTTTGCGTTTGTTAGCGCTGCAAGAAATTCATTGTAGCCTTTTGAACGTTATCCTTAAACTTCACGAACCTTGTTGGGTGCAGGAGTTGTTGAGGCGAGAAAGCAGCAGACGTCGTGGCGGAATCCCATTTATGTATGTTATTATTGTTGGACTGGTGGGCCTCTTTCTTGGTTATCTTCTCAAGAAGACATGATGGCTAAGAGGTTGCTGCTACATGGTCAGTGCAGAGCCAAATGTTTAAAATCTAGAACCTTGAAGAAAAAGGTGACTAATCCAGTAAAGCTTTGTATCATTAGTTGTCTGGTTGACTTAAAAATGTACAAGACAGGTTTTAATCTGTTTTTGTAATGCCTGAGCTCGAGAGTATCATCGTGTGACTAACTGCATTTGACATCCTTTGCCAACATGCGAAGGAGACATTTTAGTTTGCCAATTAAGTATACTTCATGTTTATGGACTGCAGCTAGTTTTTGTCCGTCCACTAATAGTTATCAGAGTTATCTTATTGGCATGGATTTACTTGGACTAGTTTTACAATTACAACCTTATTTTTTGAGATTTCATCCTTACAAGTCCTGCAATTTTCCGGTTTCTGGACTTACAGCGTATATACCATGGCATAATGGCGATTAAGGGACTTTTTCTAAAGCACTATATTGTTATTGGTATAAAGTCTGCAAAATTTTTCAATTATTATCGTTAAGAGGAAAAACAATATTGGAATAGAATTGATTTAAGTTGAGCAGAATGGATAGAGCGGGTTTCAAACAGGTGCCCAACTAGTTCAATGATCGACTCAGAAAAAAAATAAAGATAGGAATGAATCTGATAACTCGAGCTATAGGAAGATAAAATTGGCTCACAGACTAATATACTCCATTATAGTAAGATGCCACAAATTAATAATTTCATCAAATTAGAAGGGGCGTTGATATATTTACACAAATAATGCATATAGAAGAATGAGCATAACTCTCTCAGAAAGATGACAAAACAAGAATCTCTTACTTACAGATGATGGAGGACATGATCTCCTATGAAGAGAAACTTAATGTGAGGTCATCCCGTTCCAATATCCAGTGTCTCGTCTTCTTGAAGAAAACATGCTAGCTGGACGAATTGAAAAAACAAGGATAAAAAACTAACTACTACTAATATATAAAGTATACAAATGGACTGCCCTTCTTTCTTTCCATTCTTAACAAAAGCCATTATATCACGTTTCTTCTGAATCCAAGCGCGAAAGCCATTATTTGAACCCTGTTGCAACCGTCAATTTATCTTGTGCAAGATTCTGAGTACCTTCTATTTCACGCTGTCAACTTCTTAGCTAGTCATGTCCAATATGGCATAGTCCTCTATTTCTTAAGAAGATTTAACTACTCTTTGGATGCATCATCAACCAGCATCTTCAGAACCTTGTATCATATTACATCTGACCACAATCTTGCGAAAATCATCCAGGCTCAACTGCAATATGCCGTATCAAAAGGTATGAAGGACTAAGAAAAAACATGAACCCAACTTAAAAAAGCATACAGCTTTTAAAACAGGCATTTGAGGGCAGATAGTCGTGGATCTTACCAAGTAAAAATGATATTGTCATCATTTTTGTGATCTTGGTAGACAGCACTTACGAAATAACACTATAACTACACCAAAAGAACCCAAATAAAAATAGCCACAAACAACTGCTCAAGTTTCTTTAGTCAGTTTTTGGATTTTTGCCACTGAAGTTCATGGATTTTTTTTATCAGAGCACCAAACAGGATAGCCACTTTTTTTCCTTTTCAGTTGCAGATGATTAATAACCTACCTCCACAAAACTAAATACTACCATTTAATCTATAAGTCCCCAAACACTTCACAGTAACCTCCATGGGTTTGGTGTCCAAGGAACAAAACCATCACAACAACAACACACCCAGTGTAATCCCACCAGTGGGTTCTGGGGAAGGTAGGAAGTACAAAGACCTTACCTCTACCTTTAGGGTGTAGAGGCTATTTCAGATAGACCCTCTCAAAAGAAAAGTAGCTAATGCAGGAAAAAAAGAAAGAAAAAGAGACAACGAAATAGCAGTGTGTAAATAAGTGTAGCAACAAGGAACAAAAACCATGGGAGTTACATATCGTACTTCCCTTGAATAAAAGAAGGTATTAGCACTGTGTGCCCACTGCCCAGAGGTAAATGAAGTGTGTTGAGAACCATAAGTCTCAAATTCAAATACAGTGAAGGCAAAAAAAACTAGGTGATTTCCTCTATTTGTCCAAGCCTTGGTGTACACAGTTTCTCGGAATCTGTGTTGGTGGAGGGTAGTAGGTACCCGAGGAATTAGTTGCAAGTTGAACCGGACACCACAGTTATAAAAAAAGATAAAAAAGGAGAGAAGTTAGAAAGTTAAAACATTCTTTTTTTTAAGAAGGATATACATAAAAATTTGAATCTTATCGAACACTTAGGGTCTTATCAAATACTTTTTTAAACCAAAAAACAAAAGATTAAAAGGAGAGAAGTACCTTTCCGTCTCCACTAGAATCAAAACAACGAATCATATTTGCCAAGTCCTCATCTGACCATGTAAAATCATGGGAAACTACCATTTTCTGTAGATCTCTGAAACTTATACTCCCTTTTCCAGCTTCTGTGAGAGAGTACCAACTAATTAATGGGCGTATACAATCAATCTAGAATAGCTAGCAAAAAATTGATGGTAGAAGTGCATGACACATCAGATAATGATTTTCAATTGTGGACAAAAAAACTGTATAGCTTATCACTTTCACATGTACAAGATAAAACCTAATAAGCAGACTCAGCATTACCATCGAACTGAAAGAAATGCATAATCAAGTCATCCTCAGTCATCTGCTCTCGATTTCTTGCCTGCTGAAAACATTTGTAAAGTACCCAAGTATGAGGAAGGAGTATGAGAAAGTTCAGAATTTTCACTGCTTTTAGTAAAGTAAATGATAAAATATACCTGTTGTTTTCTCTTCCTTTTCCCAGTAACATCTTCCTGATTGCAGGTACCTACATCTTTTTCATTACTGGCCTTTTTCAAAGAAGCTTTTTCATTGCTGACCTTTTTCAAGAAAGCTTTTTCGTTGCTGTCCTTTTTAGTGGAATCTGCATCAGTGCCTTGCATAGGCACTTTATTTGCAAGATTCAGAAAACCTGCTGAATCTTGTAGGGACAAAGCAATAGCCTGCATATAGATAAATAAATACTTTACTGTTGGATGGCTGAAGGAAAGCTGCAGGCTTATTGGCAAGGAAATGTTTTATTCAGCCTCCCACATAAGGGTGATGCAGATGTATCTCTCTGTTTTTATATATGTATAATATGCATGTTAATGAGACTGAATAATAATATATGTCACCTGCATTAAGGCAACATCATCGTCGACAAAATCCATGTCAGTTGGTACCGTTGTGTTAGACACTCTCTTCTGAGTTGTTTGAATTTTTTTCTTTGACTGCAACAAGAGATCCAAGAAAAGTTAACAAAATACCAAACTATAATATTTTGTCTATCCAACTTCAGAAGCAAATATAACAGGTTAAATGCAGGGCAAGCGCATTAGAATAGCAGCCTTTCCCAACAGACAGCTCCACAACTCAGAAATCAGATTTACTTGGACTCATTTTTCAATAGTAATAAGTTTCATTAAAACAAGGGCAAAAACAAACCTGCATACAAGAAGTATACCAAAAAGTATAAAACCTTACAAAATGACATGGTTTTCTACGGACGACACCAAATATTCTATACAAATAAAACCTCGTGGGTGAAGCAAAAGGATCAGATGTACTTTTTTTTAAATTTATGACAAGGAAAACCCGCAGCCGCTACCCTTTGGGTGCGCACAGGGTAAAACCTCCGCTCCTATGCAATAGCTCGCAAACCACATAGGAGAAGTAACCCGCACTAGGCAAGCCCGGTGCGACGAGCTCGACCCAGAAGGCAAACCCCTTGCTTTCGCTAGCAAGGGGTTTCGAACTTGAGACTTCCAACATGGAAGTCCCAATCCCAAACCACTGGGCCACCCTGAAGGGTAGGATCAGATGTACTTAGATTCATTAATATTAGATAGTTGTATTATTCATATCATTCATGTATTGTTTGCCCCAGCTAACAACATTCAGGAACATCAGTTTCCTAAATGTCAACACACGATAACATAAGGAATGCAGCCTGTTTTCATGAAATGTTTCAGAGCCCAAGATGCATATAATAGGCTCTATTGATAGTAGTTGTCGACATCATTGGCATAGAATTCACTCATTAAACAATAATCACAAACATAACTGTTCTAAGAGGTTAGATTGTTAGTTAAGATTTTCTACTAGACAGTATAAAAGGAAATGTATGACATTGTTGTGTTCCCTTACTTTTCTTATATACTAATCATAAGCACAAAAACAAAATCACAATACATTCTCCTCCCTGTATCATTCAGCAGTTTTTTTCTCTGGAAGAGGGTTTAACATAAAAGGTTAAATTGAACTTCGATTATGAGTGCTCTATATGTCAAATCTTCAATATCAAAAAGTATTTCATCACACACTTCCACTTTGTTGTTTTGGGGAAGGAGTTGTTACCGATGAAGAAGAAAACTTTATGATCCTTTTCTGTATACATGATTAACTTAGCATATCACCTAGCAGAATAAATGGCGTCCTCTCATAAAGAATGATTCGTTCCAAAACACAAACAACAAACTATAGAGTTTCCCTCTACAACATGTAAATCTATATCAAGCCAAAGCATTCAATATTCTTATCAAAATACAAGCAGTGCACTGCACCCAAAATGGCACAAAGAAGTAAAAACTAAGTAAAACATAAAGCATTACAATTCCTTGCTGTATAATGTGCTTTTCCATCTGAAAAAATTGTACCTTTTGAAAAAATTTAACTATTCAGATGCAAATAACATATTATCTTAGTGCAGGTTTTAGTTGATCAATAATTTTTTTGCTTAAAAGAAAAAAGGTTGTACCTTTTTCAATTGGGACTTTGGAACTTCAAAATTCCCATCATCATCTTCGTCCTCACTTTGAGCTGGCTCGTAATCTTCATCTTCATCAACCACCTTCTTTTTCCCCTTTCTGTCCTTGTCTTTCTTCTGGGGTTTTGGGGAAGCACCCATCAAAGAAGTTGCCATTTTGTGCAGACCCATAGCCTTCATTCTTGCTCTGTTTTCTTCGATTCTCTTCATTCTTTGTTTCTCATAATCAGTGAGTTTTCCTGTTCTTTGGGGCTCCGCCGGGGACTCCTCTGAGTCTGAGTTTGTCTCTTCAGTTTCTGAGTCTGAGACATTCGATTTTGCCATTTTCTTGACAGTATAATATGGGGTTTTCGATTGGATTTAAAGGGTTGCTGCCTCGTAAACGCGGGAACTGCACAAGGGTTGTAACAGTGGCAAATCCGCGAATAGAAAACACAACCGAAAAAAGAAAATCAAATAGCTAAAATGGTCCCTTATGTTTAAAGTAGTAGTTCATTAAGTATGCTTTTGTGTATTTTAGGCTGCTTTTAAGTTGTTTTTTCTTATGTTTGGTTGGCCAAAATTTTTAAAAATTTCTTCGATTTCGGTACTTTAAAAGGCTTGAAGGATTTAAGAGCGTCACTTTAATATTATTGAGAAGTTTGTTAAATAAAAAATAATATTTTAATATGTTATATTATCGAAATTATCAAACAAAAAAATGTTCAACTTTATAGAAGATTTCAAAAATGTTGGTTTTCAAAATAATTTTGGCTACATAGCTAGATAGGGGATCCTAAATTCAAATTACCATTATCATTTTTGAAGGATAATATGGTATGATTTTTTATTTTTTTTTATTTCCTACTCCTTGTTCGATATCTAAATGTGTTTTTTAATTAATTTAATGTCAACTTGCATTTATAACTTTCAATTTTGAATGTGCATTAGTATATACTTAAATTTGTATAAAACTAAACAAATAGTATATATTTTTTGTGACACATTCAAAATTGGAATACATAAAGCTAGTTGAATATAAATTAAGACACGTTTATATATTATAAGTTTTATTTATAATAGGGTTAAGTGATTTTTTTTGTATTTTACTTTAAACTTTTCTTAAAAGAACGGAAGGCTTGATCATTATATTTTGTGGTCGAATAATTGAAATTTCCTTATTGTTTTAGTTAGAGAGTTAAATTCAAATTCAAATTATAAAAAAGAAAAAATAGTTTTATTGGGAGCATTATTTGCCTTTAATAAGGCATGGTAAAAAAAGGAAAAATTGTATAAAATAGCAAACTATTATTTCAAATTAAATATTATAACCATAGTTTGATTTAATTGTAACCCGTAGCAAACAGTTGTCATTCGCCTCTCTCCCTGAATTTCTCGCTCGCCACTCTCGTTTTCTCACTAGGCAGTCTCTCCCTCACTTCTCTCACTTTATACAAATACAAATGTATAAAAATGTGTTTGTGTTTGTATAAAGCAAGAGAAAATTGTATATATGCATATCTTTTAGTTCGCCTCTCTCCCCAGAGAATCTCGCTCGCCTTTCTCACTTTATACAAATACAAATATATAAATTGCATTTATGTTTGTATAAAGTGAGATAAAATTGTATATATAAATACAAATACATATATTTTCATCATATACACTTATAATTATACAAATACAAATCTTCCCTGCTCAATTTTCTTTTGTCTTTCTCTCTTTTCGTTTTATACAAACACATAATATACAATTGATTATTTTGTATATGTATACCGAAACAGATTATACCATTGATCATTTTGTATATGTATACCGAAACTGATTATACAATTAATTATTTTGTATATGTATACTGAAATATACATATTAATATATTTGCTATGGAACGCAATTATACAAATTATAAATATAACATACAAATATGATTTCTATAAATAATAAAAAAAAAGTATAGGCAACAAGCATGGCCGTTAAAAACAAGAAAAGGGATGGGCTTATTCTTATGTGTAGCACACGGTTCAAGAATACCAACCCTTCCCGTCTTTATCAATTACCTGTGTTTATACATATATCCATGACCTTCTCTCTCCACTTCCCATTGACAATGTCGAATCTTGATTTCTTCCTTCAAATACACTTCTAATAATCCTTTAAATTAACCTCTATGAATACCCATTATCCCATTTCATCTATGGCTTCTTCTATAGATTTTGATAGATTTAAGGTGATTCCACTCTCCCTTACTTCCATCTGCAGTTGCCACTCTCATCATCTTCCTTCTACATCATCTCAATTTCATCATTCTTCCACAAGAACCTTAAGTTTAAGCCGACCCAGATGTTCAATTTCAAGAATTGGGTTGTTTCTTGATGGGTCCAGAGTTACAGAGGTTTCGGGTATACCAAGAAGCATCTTCTTGAAACACCCTCGAATTATCACAGCTGTTGCTCGTGCTGAACCGGGCCACCTTTTCGATGATGAATCCAAAGAGGTAAACATTATCTAGTTTTTTTTTTCAAGTTTGGCTAGAGTGTTCTCTATCAGTGTAGGGATAAGTATGATTGATATCTCTAGTTTTAAAGAATTCTTGATATGTGACAAATTTCATGAAGTGAAATAATAATAGAATGATTTGACTTTACCTTTGTTTGGCATTGAGGTATAGTTGTTCATTGATTTCATCAATATAGTTGTCTACTACTTTTGATTGTCCTTTGGATTAAGAAACAAGTGAACTTCTGCAAAGATCATGCTAGTAATTATTTTAGTTGTCTATCAGGACAAACAAAATTGCCATTGATGATACTGAGTGGCTCAGATTTTAACAGTAGCTCTAGTTCTAAGTTAACTGTTCATTAACCAACGGGTATGGGTGGCTGTTTGATCAAATTAATCACATTAGGGAGCTACTTAAGATTCTCTTTCTTATCTTGGTTTGATCTATGCATGCCGTGGTCAAAGCAAAACTGTCTGGCAAATCCATCAATGTTAGAGGGGTGCAACTTGAGTGCAGCTTTGGAGAAATATGATTTAGGAGAACTAGTTTGTAGTTGGATAAACTATGATCTGCCTTTTATTTTCCCAAAGATCCCTCCTTTTAAAAAGAGAGTTAGTTTGCAGCGCAAAACTTGAACTAATATAGGGTTTCTAATTTATCCGCTAGTGTTGTTAATTTTTCTTCCATCAAAGTTTTTTTTTTCATTTCTTTATGATGTTATGATGCAGAGGAATAGAGTGGTTATTTTAGTGGACTTAGAAGTCAAAAGTTTGTGTTTTATTAGGAGAAGGTCGATAGTCGAAGATGTATCTAATTGGTGAAAGAAAAAAAAGTGTATTGCTGCCATTAAGAGAAAAGATGAGGGGGGAACACTTTTGAGGATAAGATTATTCATTGGAGAGAGACATTTAAGGTGAGAGTATAAAACAACAACTACGCCTTAGTCCCAAATTAGTTGGAGTCAGCCATATGAATCAATTTAATCTTAATTTATGTCATCTTATACCAAATAAAAATAAGTAAAAAATAAAATAAAATATATATATATATATATAGTAGTAATAATAGTAATACCTGGTAAAAAAATATTAAAAGTTCTCGATATCTTTACTGGCCATATTCTCTTATCAGTCAAGAAGGGAAAGGGTATTTCTCGGGATCTATTATAATTTATAACAATAAATGGACTAAAGGCTTCTGAGTGATTGAGGGATGCAGCAGAGTGAAATAAACCTATGTAATGGTGGACAAAAGTGAATCAACAGGTGTTTATTTTGAAAACTGGTATAATGTTTAATGTAGGTGTGTAAGCCTATGTGTAAGAGTAGGGGGGAGGGTCCATTATCCACCGAGTGTCGAATGGTCATCGGGTATTTATCAGTTGTAAAAAAAAGGTGTATAGCCTAAGTGCAATTGCTGACTTGATATTCCTAAAATTCACGTGTGATACTAGGTGAAGTGCAATGTGATAAACATTCACCTTTTCCTGGAAACTGTATTTAGAATGTGTGTGAGTATCTAGTGTGGTGTTCTGACTAGAAAACTATAAATATCTATAAGCCTGTAACCATTTCTATTACCAATAAAGAGAAACTATAACCATTTCTTTATTTTGGAGTATCTTTGGTTGTGTCAGTTGTTAGTTTGTTGTCCCTTTTGTAATGCTCATGGGGAAGGCATTAAATATGGGAATCTGCCTTTGCTTTTTGATCCTGTATTCATTGTTTGCTTTTGGGTAAGTGTCCAAGTGATTGTTTAACTTCTGGGGTCGCTACTTCCAAGATTAGCATCAGAGTCAATGTCGCAAGACAACATGTGTTATGTTCAGACTTTTCAGATAATTGAATTGGAACCACTGAGATAATTATGTTGTAGGAAGTTAACAAACGCAACAGTACACCGGTGGGGGAAATTCCCACTGCTGAACTTAAGGAGAAAAATAGTCAATTGAAGAAAAGGGTAGTCTTTGGACTTGGCATTGGTATTTTAGTCGGAGGTGTGGTATTGACTGGAGGATGGGTTTTCACTGTTGCCCTTGCTGCTGCTGTTTTTGTGGGTGCACGAGAGTACTTTGAACTGGTTAGGAGTCGTGGAATTGCTGATGGAATGACTCCTCCTCCTCGATACGTATCAAGAGTTTGCTCTGTCATCTGTGCTCTCATGCCTGTAGTCACACTGTAAGTCATTAACATCTTTCTTAATTTTCTCTCTTTACTAAGTAAACATACTTCTGATTTTCTGGTAAACCACTTTAAACCTCAGAAGACACTGTGCCATTAATTTCTTGCCACAGATATTTAGAAACTGGAACAATAACAATAAGATTTCATGCCAGCATCATCTTTTGTATGTCGATGGATCATTGCTATTATCTAGACTGCTTTAAACAAAATTGTATGTGCTTGGACAATTTATTTTTGGCATTTACTTTCATATTACCAATTCAATATTCGTTCTTTTTGAGAATGGTAACATGTTATATTTATCAACACCCGAACTAGGGCTGGTATCTAATATCTTCAAGGACAAAATCCCGTGTAATTCTTACAAGGAGTCACAAAAGTATACCGATGATTCTTCATCATCTATAAACTGTTTTTTACACCAAAAATGAAAAAGAGAAATGCAGGTACTCTTGATTTTCTGGGTTGAGCGGCTCTTGCCTTCAAAACATCTTGCATTCCTCTCCTTCCAGATTGTCCACCATATGCAAGCTAGAACAACCTTCCACTATTCCTTGTGACATATTTTTCCCCTTATTCTGTTCCAGGTGCATATTAGGCCAAATGTAGAATAAATGGCCATTGGTTTCAGCTTCCCGTTGGAATAGAAAGCATCTGAGACTGTACTGAAAGCCTCTTCTCTGAAGAATTTCCTGCGTGAGCAAGCTTTTCTTATTACTAGCCATGAAAAATAGACAACTTTAAAAGGTGCTTTGATCTTCCAAATCTATCTCCAGTGCCAGAAGGTGCTGTGACTGCCCTATAGATGATATATAGTTGTATGCTTCTTGGACTGTGAATTTTGAGCTGCTGTATCCTTTTCATGTAAGAGAGTCCTCCTCATTTAATCCTGTGAAGCCCTATAACATTTTGAGGAATCCGGTGACACTAGTGATTTCGTAGTCATTGAGAATTCTTCTGAAAGATATGTTCCAACCCTTCAGCCCCAAGCTTCTTCTATTGTGGCATAAGGTGAAGATGAAACTTGAAAGGATAAATAGATCAGGGAAGAGGTCTCTCTCTATGTTCCATGACCAAGCCAGTCATCATTCTAGAATGAAATTCTCCTCCCATTTCCCATCTTGAAACTCTGTGTTTGCTACAAACTCCTCACAAAGATTCCTGGTGGATTTCCTTTTGCCAACTCCATATGATTGTTCTTACTGGTTTGGTACCCCAGTATCCCAATTGCTCATACTGATGACCTGTCTCCATAAAGCTTGCTTCTCAATGTTGCATCTCCAAAGCCATTTCATTAAGTGAATCCCGTTATCTAGTGTTAGATTTCTATGCATATCCTTTGCTAATTAAGATTTACGCAAAATCATTTTGCTATCTCATTGATCCTTGCCAGTATATTCAAGGAATAGAACCCCATGAATCTCTCTTGTATATCATATCCCTCATTTTGTGTCCTCTCATTGGACCTAAAGAGATATACTCAACATCTTGAAAGAAGTCTAAACCAGCCTATATTCTGACATAACATATGGTGGCCCAGTGGTTTGGGCTTGGGACTTCCATGTTGGAGGTCTCAAGTTCGAAACCCCTTGCCAACGAAAGCAAGGGGTTTGCCTTCTGGGTCGAACTCGGCGCATCGGGCTAGCCTAATGCGGGTTACCTGTCCTATGTGGTTTGCGAGCTATTGCATAGGAGCAGGGGTTTTACCCTGTGCGCACCCAAAGGGTAGCGGCTACGGGTTTTCCTTGTCATAAAAAAAAAGAATTAAGAGATATAAATTTACAGAGCTATGAATGACATCTAGAAGGTCTTCTCCATGCACTTAGTAAGTGAAATTCTCTTGATCACACTATCACTATTTTTGGATATGCTTCATATGCAAAATTTAAACTCAGTTTCTACTTCTTGCAACTGTCCTGGGGATGTAGCATGACGTTTTCTTTGGTGGGAATAGATGAGAGATGTATTTGTTATATTTCGGAAAGAAAGAACTATATATATTAAATGCGAGATGGATTTAAAATTCTTCCATTTCAAATTTTCTATGCTATGTATTTGAAGGAAAGAATACTTTCATCATGCTTCTCCAATGTCAGACTCTATATGATTTTCTTCCGCAATTAGGTTTTGTTCTCCCCCCAGTAAATGGACAGTGGTTTCAATTTGGAGTAGCTTGATAAGCAATCTTGAAGGCAGCATGCAATATCTTAGAGTTGTTTTAGTTATTATTTCTTTCTTGTTTGTTTATGAGTTATTTATTTTCTGGAACTTGTTAAGTTGAAGATTTTCTTATTGATTGATCTTCTAACTATGTCAGATATTTAGGTCACATTGATGTTTCTGTTACCTCTGCGGCCTTTGTTGTTGCAATGGCACTGCTGATGCAAAGGCGAATTCCTCGTTTTGCTCAACTTACCAGTGCCATGTTTGGGCTCTTCTACTGTGGCTATCTCCCTTGTTTCTGGGTTAAGTTGAGATGTGGTTTGGCAGTACCAGCTCTTAACACTAGTAAGAATCGATGCCCTTTGTTCTGATTGTTTAGAAATTGTAGTGTATACATATGTGCTAGCCCTCGTAGCTTTGGTCTAGTGGTAAGAGCACAACACATTATGTATGAGTTAGGTGCTTGTTACAAATTCGAAAACTGCAGCATACAGAAGCTTGGTATTTAAGTGGAGAAAGGTAGAGGGGAAGACTCGTATCCACCAGGTCTCGAACCGTAATTTATGGGCATTTTTCAGTTATGAAACAAGTACATGCACACACAATGATCTGTACTCAAGTTACTCATCAATGTGCTCCAGTGAGACACTGACATGTGTTGGACATGCACAAGTATGTACTTTTGAAATTCCAGACACAGTGTCTCCTCCGTCGAATATAAAGTTCCTTAATCTCCCGTCCTTCACCCATTTTTGCATAATTTTTTTTCCTTATCAAAAAAGTATGCCTAAATGGCCCATCCAAAGGATATTGTGTTTTATATTGTCTTCCTTTACTAGCCAAGGGTCTATCAGAAACAACCTCTCTACCTCACGCAAGGTAGGGGTAAGGTTTGCATACACTCCACCCTCCCCAAACACCACATATGGGACCACATTGGGTATGTTGTTGTATTGCCTTCCTCTATTAGTTAGGGACCAAACTTAACTTTTTTAAGTTGTGAAGAAAAAACTAGATCGAGCTGAAAATATTGAAGAAAAATTGTTGGCAGGATGTTAAGAATCCATAAATTGATGGAGTATGCTTTCTTATGTCTTTGAGACATGAGTGTCACCCTATTGGGCACACACGAGATCTCCGAAACTTTTGCTGTTTCCAAAATTGTTTTCTTTGGGTACAAAATAGAACAATGTTCTTAGAAAAAAATTAAGGTTCTATATTGCCTCTATTACTAGCTTTTGGTGTAATCTGAATAGTTGCTTTGAGCTAGAGAAGCGATTAGAGTTTATTAACTTTCTGCAAGAATAATCTCCAATCGAGTGTTTACATCCATACTTTGTAAATTAACTAAATTTACTTCATAAAAAAACATATTAGTTTATTATTTTGATTTTAAGTACTTTCTAAAAATCTTGTGAGTAGACTAATTTTAAAATTCTTTAGTCGATATGGCACAAAGTGGAAAGGTGAAAGAGATTTGTCACTAGATTTGAACACTTATGTTTTTTCTTATTCTGAATGTACTGAGCATCCATTGAATTAGTTGAGATACGTGCAAGCTGGCCTAGGCGCTACTGTTATTTAGAATTTTAACTTGATATCTGATGTTGTATTTGAAAATTCTTTGCAGTTGGTTTCTCCAACAGCTGATCAGCTACTGGTCTTCTGACTTTTATTGGCATTTCAATGGGTTTACACAGGACTGGGAGCATCATGGCCTGTCATTCTTGGAGGCCCAACTCAGTGGACCGTGGGGCTTGTGGCAACCTTAATTTCAATCAGTAGTATCATTGCAGCAGATACATTTGCTTTTATTGGAGGCAAGGTACTTTTCACTGCTGATGTTCTTCCTTCAAATCAGTTCTATCCTTGTTTAGATGTCTCTGACTAACCCTCCAAAGAAGGTGTTTTTCTTGTTAAAAGTGCAGAACTTAACCTGGCATTATCATAATTATTAGTACATCTGTCTTTGATGTCATTCTATCTTTGATGTCATCCTATCATGAGAAATATGATGGACTTGATAAAACGTTGAATTGGCTTGTCTTGAATCCTCTGCTGTTCTTAACCATGGAAGTATTAGTTATTTAATATAGATTTAAATGATTATTTAGGATCCATTCTAACTATTGAAGATATACCTTCTTTGGTTTTGTCTGAAAGTTGCCTGGAACATTGGCCCTTTAAGCAACTTAGAAACTAATGCTAGCAAATGAGCACAGTACTGTAATAATGATTCTATGAAGAAGTATGCATCTCTTGGTTTCCCCTTTTCTTATCTCATTCCTCTTATTGTCCTTAATCATTGCATGCTGGAAATACAACGAATATTTGTTAGTTCTAATGTTTTTCTATATGGAGTAGTGGAACTAATCCAAGTAATTCTGATGTCTCTTTGGTGGGCTTATGAGGAAAGCACATAACAGAGTTAAGCTTGCATCTTCTTGATGCCTTGAAATGAATCTACTTACTTCATCAAAAAAGAAAAAGCACATAACAGAGTTGAAATCCTTTCAGGCTTTTGGTCGGACACCACTTACTAACATTAGCCCAAAGAAAACTTGGGAAGGAGCTCTTGCAGGCTTAGGAGGTTGTATAGCCACTTCTGTGGTGTTATCACGAACGTTCTGTTGGCCTACATCCACATTAAGGTAATTATCTTTTCAATGGTGTCATTATGCAGTGCCATCTGTTTTAGACCCTTTGATATGTCTATAGCTGCAGCCTGCAGTAAGGAATATTCTCCTTGTAGGAGGGAGTATAGATAGGGGTGGGTTAAGGTGGGAAAAGGATTTGATTGATCTCATCTTTATCTTCTTCTTTTTTCCATTTTAGGGAGGTAAGCTAATAAATTTTTTCTGATGAAAATTCAAAGAATGGAATGATATACAGTGGCTCTTTCACCTTTTGGCACAAGCTCTGTTTCCATAGCATTTCTCCAAGTGCTATTTTAAGTCTTTATAACAATATATAATTATGTATATTCATGGAAAGTTGGTATATTCTACAGGTGTAGTGGGATACTATTAAGTCATATGAACTTGTCATCACGTTAGCATTTTAGTTGCCAAGCGCTTAAAAACCATATTAAGAGTTCTATTGATTCAACTTTTGTTTTGAAAATCCATGTTTGGAATTTATTCCATCCATTAATTTCTGAACGAGTACATCACATAGAAGAAAGAGTTTTTTTCTTCTTTTATTGTGGGTGTTTCCACATTGTAGGTTGGTGCAGTTTGAGCCTTAAAATTGTATGAACCTCTAAATTGTGAAATTATGGCTTTCTGAATTGATATTTGTGTCTTAACGGCATTTCAGTGCGGTAGCTTTTGGATTTCTGAACTTTTTTGGATCTCTCTTTGGTGACCTCACTGAGTCGATGATCAAACGTGATGCGGGTGTGAAAGACTCGGGATCTCTCATTCCTGGACACGGTAACTACCTCTGTGCCTCTTATTGCACTTCTCAGTGATAAATTGATCTCTGTAGTGGTGCCATAACATAGTAGGCATACTGTTTTATCCCTAAGCAATAAGTATGGGCTCTCCGGAAATTAAATCTATTTAACAATTTGCCATCTTAAGGTGACTTCTAGCCTCACTACTATGAAGTACATCAGGTACTTGCTGTAATACATCTCTATTCAGAATGAATTGGTTAATATGCATGAATTTGAGAAAATATGCAGTATAATTACAGTTTAGGTAAGTTCACCTGCTTTTTCTTGTACCTATTTTATAAGGTTATTTGATTGAAGAAACTGCCCAGCGAAAAGGAGACGTTGGGGTGCGTAATTACAGTTACCAAAAATCAATTACTATAATACTTTCAACGAACTACGGAAAGACACTGGATCTCTATCATTATATCAGCCATGTTACGCCAAAATGTTCAGCAAAAAAAGATGAATTCACCTAGTAAGTAACATGGCTTTACTATAAATGTCAAAAGAAAAAGTAATGTGGCTTTACTCCAATGCCTTAAAGTAATTGAGGAGATCAATTAAAGAACTTTGAATCTCTACCTAGAGCCTACTTGAAGTACTGACTGTAGGCATATCTTAAACTATAGAGATTTTTTTGCTCAGGTTAATGTTTATAACAGTAATACTTTGACATTCCTCAACTCCTCTTCATTAGCCTCATAAGGTAAGTGTGTCATCAGCGTATAACATGTGGGTCATTGTAACTGGTGTACCACTGATAATTTCAAGTTGAAGATTGTTGAACCAGTAAGGCCTTTTTGCCGTATTCTGCATTCAGCTTAGTCCTTCCATTACTAACAAATAGAAATGAGAATATAAGGTTACTCTGCCTCAAATTCCTCTAAGAATGAAAGGATCCCTTTGGACACGTATAATAAGCCCACAAAACTTGACTTCAGAATTGCAAATTTTAATTCAATTCAGTTTCCTTCTAAAACCATATCCTTTATGAATTTATTCAGAAATCCCCAACTGACGGTGTTCCATGCCTTCTCAAAGTCTAACTCCAGGAACTTCCTCTTTGATCCTTGCATCTAAGAATCTCTGATGTATTAATGTGTCGTGAACGGAGTATTGATATTCTTCATTTATCAACTTTCATTTAATTTGTTATCAGTGGCAGCTCAAGTTAATTTTTGGCCTAAAGCCAAAAACAAATGGGAGGCATAGTTTTTTGTGTTTTTTTTTTTAAAACTAGTAAAATCTCCCGCGCTTCGCGCGGGAATTTAATATCACTGAATTTATGAAATAATACTTAAAACCTATGAGTCATTAAAACTAAAACACTATTATCTTACATACAAGATTACATATAACAAACATTCATAATGTAAAGGAAGATGATAATTATAATATCTTATCATTTATTCTTCAATCAATCATCTTTAATTTGATTTTATAATTTATCTTTTTTGCCCAGGAAGTGTTAGTACTTGATATTTTTGGGGATTCAAATGAACATCAACTATACTGGAGATATTAAATTTTCTAATAAATAAAAAATCGTTGGTAAAGGGATAAATAAATTTTAAAAGGATGAAAAAATGAACAAATATTCTAATTCTAACGTGTAGAAAATTCAGCTCTACCTTTTGCTTTACATATATCATTTTAAAGTTCCCCATTTAAATGTATCATAAGTAATTATTAAAATGAAAAATTAAAGGGAGAATGTATCATATTGGACAACAATTCAACTTATTATATATACTTGAAAGGGAAAAAGATTACACAAATTATTTAGTTTGTTTGGGTGTTTTTTAAAAATCAACATACCAGAGTGATAAAGTTCAATTTGAAACTATACCTCTATTCCAATCACAGTGTCGAAAAACACATCTATTACTTCAAGAAAGTTTTTACAACTTGCAGTAAACTTGAGAATCTGTCCATACTTCATATTGAATATGAGCAATTAATTTATTGTGTAGTTATCTATGTCTTTGGGATTAAAAGAGGCTCCAGTCTAGTCATATTCCTCTATAGGTCATTCGGCACATCGTTGAACCCATTTCAAAAGTTTATTAATTCTTGTCTTCTTTTCCTGGTTCACTTCGCACATCAAGGTGCGATAAAGTTTTTAAGGTCTTTTTGTCCTTACAATGGCATACCAAATTTGAATTTTGTCTTCAAGAGATAATAGTATAGATCTTTAAGGAATTTTTTTATTGTTCCTTCAACAATTTCAGTAGAGAAAACTTGTGTGAATACTCAATTAACATGTGTTGTTTAATCTGTACTAACAAATACTTAAACAATAATTTGCAGAAACATAAACAACAAAGTTTAAAACATGTACTCAAAACAACAATTAATAACATAAGCATAAATTAATGACCGTAAAAAAACATACCAGGATCTGTAAAAATAGGGTGAAATAGAAAGGAAAAAATTGTACAGGAATAATTAATTGTATAGAAGAGGAAGAAGAAGTTCAGAATTTTTGTTGTTTTAAAATGAGAGTAAATCCCTCTATTTATAGCTAGACAACAAAGGGTAGCGTGAACAAATGTTTATTGTGCCTTATTGGAAATGTCAGAACTCTTTGGAAAAGTTACAACCCTTTGGAAAGGTCATAACCTTTCATAAAAGACACAACTTTTCATAAAAGTCACAACTCTTCATAGAAGTCGCAACTTTTCATATAAGTCGCAACTTTTCATTAAAGTCGCAACTTTTCATGTAAGGGGAAGGCTAGTTTTGTAAATATATAAATTTAAAAAGGAATCATGGTTTGTGGTGGCGCTACGTAGGCGGGCTTAGGGTTCTCTTTTATATATATATATATATATGATTCACAAAATAAAAAGAAACATTCTTTAATGTTTTGAAATGAACTAAAAGAAAGACGCAATATAAATTTTTTTGTTAAAAAATACTTTTAATAATTCTATTATTGCTAAAAAATGGGGGCCCTCAAATTTGGGGGCCTAAGACGGATGCCTTATTTATAAAGACATTGAGCTGCTGTTGTTTGATATGAACAGGACTAAAAATGGCAAGGAAATTAATGATTTTCTGAATGGTGTCATTGTTATCTTATGGAACCAGTAACTAAAACTTTTTGGGTTGGCATGGCCGAAGAGTAGTTTAAAACTCCAAAAATTGATGCCATATGTTGAGTTGTCAAACTTGAGCATAACAATCCCGGGATGTACAATCATTGTAAACCTACTACTTCCTGTAGGGTTTTTTTCGCTTTCTTACCTTTCTCAAATCCTATCTGATATGACCTTGGGTAGAGCTATACTAGATTCTTATTGTGAAAAATATAGGAAAAGAATATTATTGAATTGTTGTTGTGTTTACATTATTACATTGAGACCCTATTTATAGACACTAGAATACAATCCTTTACCAAGTAGAATACTATTTACTATTCTAATTTCTATTTGTATTCCTATTCCTATTCTAAATAGGATTGTGTAAACCTATTCCTATTCTAATAGGATTGTGTAAACCTATTTCTATTCTAATAGGATTGTATAAACCTATTCATATTCTAACACTCCCCCTCAAGCTAGTGCATACAATTCATGTACCTAGCTTGTTACATATGTAATTAATACGAGGACCAATGAGGGTCCTGGTGAGATATCTGCAAGTTGATCAGTCGACTTCACAAAACTGACAGTCAATCTTAATGTGTTTGTCTTCTCACTAAATACTGGATTTGATTTGATGCATAATGTCAGTCAATCTCAATGTGCTTAATCTTCTCATGAAATACTGAATTTGATGCATAATGTCGATAAAACACAGAGTGATAAAATTACAGTGTTGAACTTCCCAAACCAAACTTGCAAAGACTGTTCAGACCATTGAGTACTTACGTAATCAACATACAAGGCTACTAAACTCCCATAGACTTCTTCATAATGTAGCGGTCGTTGTAAGTGCTCAAAATCTAGTCGATATTAGAGAAGAAAGTCACCGAAAAATTGATCGGAACATGTTTATACACCAGAGTATTAGATTTGATGGCTAAAAGTAGTCACAATCTAACAAAATAATATCATATGGGTAGGGTCGGAATGATGTCACGACCCAACTAGAAAATAGAAATTGTATAGGATAGTTTGAATTGATGGAACAACCCCGTTGAAAAGGAGAAATAATATGGTAGGATTGGAATGATGGCATGACCTGAAAAATTATACAAGTAGGGTTGGAATGATGGCACAACCCTACGCAAATCAGATTTGAGGAGTCACCGGAAAGACGAATGGAACTATGCAAATCAAATCTGACGAGTCATTGAAAAGACACATGATGCTATGCAACTCAGATATAAGAAAGTAGTTCGAAAAAATTCACGGTACTACACAAATTAAATATGAAAAGTAGTACGGAGAGATGCACGGTGTTACGCAAATAAGATATGCAAAAAAAGGTAGTCACCGGAAGGATAGCAAGGTGCTACACAAATTAAATATGAAAAGTAGTCACCAGAAAGATGGTGCGGTGCTACGCAAATCAAATATGAAAAAGTAGTCATCGGAAAGATCGCACGGTGCTACACAAATTAAATATGAAAAAGTAGTCACCGGAATGATGGCACGGTGCTACACAAATTAGATATAAGAAAGTAGTCACCGGAATGATGGCAAGGTGTTACACAAATTAGATATGAAAAAATAGTCATCAGAAAGATACACGGTGACCCAACTTTTGCTAACATAATCATTGGCCGGACAGGCAGTATATATGGGTAATAGCCACCCGCTGGCAGCGGAAACTCTTTGATTTTCTACCAAGATCGTAGAGGCTCTGATACCAGTGAGAAATATAGGAAAAAAATATTATTGAATTATTGTTGTGTCTACATTATTACATTGAGACCCTATTTATAGACACTAGAATACAATCCTTTACCAAGTAGGATACTATTTACTATTCCTATTTCTATTTGTATTCCTATTCATAATCCTATTCTAAATAGGATTGTATAAACCTATTCCTATTCTAATAGGATTGTGTAAACCTATTTCTATTCTAACACTTATGAAATACTTACCCAATTCGAAATGATTATCCTTTAGCATTGTTATCTTAGCCTCCCGGCAAATCTCTTGGGTCTTTCTTGAGCAAACTAATGCATTTTTTGCAGGAGGAATACTGGACAGGGTGGACAGCTACATATTTACGGGGGCATTGGCATACTCTTTTGTGAAAATGTTGTTACCACTTTATGGAGTTTGATGAACCTAATAACAATTCCCTGCAAAGAAAAAAAAGATACTTCATGGCTGTTTTCTTAACTGAGGAGCAAGCACAAGGTGACATAATCAGTACTGTAGAGCAACATCCGACATATGAGGTTTGATTGTGAAGGTAAGTTAAGTTCCACACGAAAAAATTCTGGTTGCATTGCAACTCAACAAGTTTCTACTGTTTCATATACCCGATTCCTAGATTGAGGAAGTGACGTTTATTGTAGTTTCAGCACTTTAGGGTGACACAACAGGGAAAGAATCCAGCAATCCACATGATGTTTGAGGATATCAGTGTTGAGTAGCTCCCCATTGTGATATTAGAATCATTGCATCATTTTGATACACTCTTGAGTGTATATTTGTTTCGTATTCTAGAAATGTCGCAAAAATTATTAGGTTTATATCTTGATTTATTCAGTCTTTGCTTAATTTGTTGATATAATTACAGGTGCCGCGACATCTTAATAATGGAAATGGCAAGATTTAACATTTTTCCAAGTCATGTATGAAAATATTGAAGTGACAACTTTTGTCAGTTGCATTGAATGATTTGAGTATGTTTGTTCTATAAGCTAATTTCTAAACATGTCTTTTAGGCTGAAATTGTTAATGTGTAAAAGGCATTTTACAATCGAATATAGATTGCTTGGGGAGCAACAAAACTGCCATTGATACTAATTTATGGACGAGACATTTGTTCTTCATGGTACGAATTGTTCATTTTGGCCCAATAAATTTTATGGATATATCCCTTGGGTTACACCTTATTGGGCTCCAGAAATTGTATTATGTTTCATGTGGCACTCTATTTTTTGTATAAAGCACAGAAATTTCATATATTTGGGGGCTAATTACATCTTATCCATTGCTCTCGGATACCTTTCTTGGCTGGTTCGATACATTGCAAATGATACATTACTTAATGGAAGGGATGTATTCGAGAGGGATTTAGCAGGAAATTTCAGAGATTATGATATCTTAAGTTGTGGATTTATGTAATTTTTCCTTATTTGTATCCCTTTTCTGATGGATTAGGCGGAGGTGTTATGCACACTCTTTCAGCTTGTCAACTTATAAGTCTGTTACGTTAGTACTTCCTAACCTGCATTCCATGCAACACGGATGTTACATATTCCCTTTGTTTAGGTACCTCTAAAATTCAACCTACCATCATATAACGAGAGTCCGATTCTAATATTATAATTGTTATAGTTCAAGATTGGTACCTATTATCCGCTTTGGCCCAATAGTCACACATGTTGAGCCTAAAGGCATATGCATTATGTATTTTCTCTCTTATTTTGATGTAAGATTACTCAAGGTATTAGTTTGCACATTTTCTTCGAAACCTTATAGAGTCGAATGGTGCCACATAGGTTGGAACGGAATGAATACTAAGGTCGGATTTAAAGTCACTTTCTAATGCTCAACGTGTCAACTAAACAATCAAATCAACAGAAAACGGTGGCAATTTATTAGGAGAAGAAAGAATAATAATGTGGAATATAATGGATCAATTATGCTTCATCTAAGATAGGGAATGTTGACCTATAGATCTATAAAAAAATTGTGTTAATGGTAACGTTTACGTGGAAAAGGAACATATTTTGGTCCTTGTGGTAGACCATTAAATTTGTGTCCAAGAAGAAGGTCGGTCAATTCACTCGACAATTGAAGAGCATAACCAAATTATTATTATTAATTTTGACTTTAAAGATGGAGGTAACTCGTAAGAAATTGATTCAATCCTTCATAATTATCTTTTGCAGGTAGATCGATTTTATGTCTCATTACTCAACTTATTTTAAAATGTGGTCTTTCCAAAGGAGACTGATAAAATATAATATGATCTCGGTCTCAATTCATGTGATATACTTTTTTTAGCCAATTTTTTAAAAAAATTGTCTCCTTATTAAGTAAATATTTAATGGCACTATCAACATTTTACTCAAGTTGGGTTTCATTTATTTATCAAAAAGTCTGCAAATGTGTACTCTACTATTTGAAAAATTATTTATTTTAAAGATAGTTTTGAAACGTTGCAGAGTTTTTCCATAGTTGTAAAATTTCGTGTCAACTACACCACATAAGTTGAAACGAAAAAGTATAGATTATGATAAATAAAATAATGGAATTTGTAGGGTATTTTTTTCTTGTTCAAATCCTAACTAGTTATAGGAGATCATCACGGATCAAATTTCAGCAAAATCAACTTGCTTCTGTTTTCTTCTCATTCCACTTTTTACTTGTCACAATTCTTGAAAAAATGAGAGTTAATAAATGAGACAAAAGAAGAAAAAAATCACATGTTTTGAACAGAAAACTAATTTTAAAAAGACTTAATATTGGTGATCAAGTTTACAATAACACTAGAGGAAGAGATTGAGACAAAAAGAAACAAAGCAAAAAAGACATATATATCATAGTTGACTATGTATGATAATTTGGAGAAAGTAGTGGAGATTAAAGAAAAGACGGCACCATGCAAATGGAGTAATCCCAAACTCAATCCACAATTCAAATTTGGCCACCCAAATAACCTACTATTCACTCCGTTTCAATTTATTTGTCTGATTTTAATTAACATAGAAAAAGTTTTAAAAAATAAGATTTTGAATTTTTAATTACATGGTCTTAAACATATTATGTAGAAAACGTTCTTTTTGGAATGGGATTAAAAGAAAATTAAGACAAACAAACTGAAACGAAATGATGAGTCTTGAAGTTGAAGAGAGACATTAAAGTGATGTATCTTTATTTATTTTCCTTTAGAAATGACCCATCCAATGAAGAAGCTAAGGAGCTATTAAGCTATAGGGATGTTATGTTGGTATCAAGGGGCCTACAATATACGTAGCTTTTATTAACAAGAAAATGAGTGCTTGCTTTAGGGTTTTGGTATATAGTAAAACACAAAAAGAAATATATGTGGGAAGGAAACAATGCGTTCTTCTAAAGCTGACTATGAAGTACTAATGGATTGCAACCAATATCAAACCAACCATAAAGTTTTCTCTTTATTTTTATTTTCATATGTTCATATTTTTTATTTTAAAAAATACACAAAGTTACTACGTGAAACAAACTATCATGATTTATAATCTAATGATACCAATTGGAGCGAAACTTCATTTATAAGATGTAGATTCTCTATAAAAAAAAAATCCGTCCCAATTTATGTGACACATTTCGGATTATGAGATTCAAATAAATCTATTTTTATTCTAAATTTTTCATATATCTTTTATATATTTAAATTGTCAATTATTGTGACTTATAATATTTTTTACGTAGTTGACAAATATATAAATTTTAATTATAAAAATAAAGATTTCATGCGCAAATTCCGGTTAAACTCAAACTGTTTGACTCTCGAAAAACGAAATGTGTCACATAAATTGGGACAGAGAGGGTAATTAGTTTTCCCATTTTTCCATTCCTTCCCCACAATGTATAAACAAACAAACAAAAAGGTTAAAAAAGAAGGAAAGGCAAAATAGTTGGAGAGATATATATGGTGGTCAAGGCAAGCATCTAGTAAAGCTCATAAATTGGTTAGTGAGTGTGTGGGAAGGTGGGAGTTCTTTTTTATTTTTATTTTTAGAGAAGCCAAAAAGCCAAAAGCAAAGAGTCATGATGACCACTCTTTTAAAACTTTCCTAACACCCATGCAATATTGCAAGCAGATCATACTCTTCCAACTTTTTCTTTTCTTTTTCTTACTTTTATATTCCCCATATGCCCTAGCTAAGCTTTGGATGCCATCACATGGTTCCATTTTTTTACTAATATATAATCCTAGTATTCGAGTCAGTTTATATCTATCTCGATTAATTTTACTGGTATATATCAGCACATGTATTAGATATAACTTTGTTCACTACCATTAAAACAAATGAAAAAAAATCACTTAATATTTTTACATGTTGTTTAACTCATTTCATACTTGTCTTTTTAGTGTTTCTTGTTTTGTTTCTATATTTTATAGATCATTATTGCTTTGATTAATTTATCTTATGTACCCCATGTGAGTTAGTTTACATTTCATCAAATATATGTAACACCTACTTGTGGCTTAGTATTAATATATATTTATTAGCATGTGTTATTGGTCGAAATTAGGTTTATAAAATTGTTAGAGCCTTCCAAGAATCAAAGAAAGATCAAGGCAAACGCGCGTTAAGTTGATATATAATCTTGAGAATAATTGACTTCAACAATGATTGGGAATTTAATAAATGATGAAAATGCATAATTTTAACACATTACTAAAAAGAAAAGACTGAATTTTTTTTTTTTTAAATTGTTACAGTTTCTCTTAATAGCTAAGGATAGAATCATAGAATATATTCGTTAGCACTCTTATCATAATCTTTACCAAAAACTTTTCGAATCTATCTTTCCTTTATTATGTTTCTTAATTATGGGAATTAATTTGGTTTATGAAATATGGGGCTAAAGTATACTATGCTTTCTCCTTTAATTTAAAAAGAGATAAAAGTTAAAAAAAAAAATGTTTTTTTTACATCCAAATGTTTTCTAATTATGAATTAAGGTCCCACTTGTTTCTTTTTAGCTTTATTACAAGAAGTTTATTTAGGGAATTAAAATTTACTTATGACCCACATATTCTAACATTTCCAAACATACTGTAATACAATAATAATAAATAAATAAAAAGGTAAATTAGCTCTAGGTCATGGGTGGCATTATCTATTTGCATGAGAAATGATATTTTAAAATGAGAAAAAAATCCCTCACTCCTAGGAGAGTCTTCCCCAAGACAAAAGTAAATCACTTGGATTCCTTAATGAAAAGTTATTTATGATTATACTTTCCATGGAAGGGTGTTTTTTTTTAGAGGTTGCAAAAGTGTTGTAAACTTTTTTGGCCTTGTGATCATGATATGTATGTAGAAGATGCTCATGAGATATTGCTTCAAGAATCTGCTTTCACATATTGAAATGGAAGCTCCACAAAAATAGAGATGATATTTTCAAGAATGAGTGGAAATTAATACTAAGGAAAAATATTTCTTTTTTGTGGTCCTTTTGTTTCCATCCTAACTCAATTTGGATAATTGATAGTAGTAATTAATTATTCCTCTAGACCATGTACAAAGTGCTATGACAAAAATAAAATAAAATTAGATGGTTGTCATGTTGTAGAAACAAAAAAGGTAAATTTATGTGGGGCTGTGTCATTTCTGTGTTAGAACTAGCAAGGTATATATGTTGTATATCTTCAATGTATAACCACTTACAATTTACAAAACATCCTTTTCACTTTTGGGGAAAAATCACCTTTTTTCTAAAGCAAGCACATTTATTCATAAAAAACAAATTCACTTTGTTCCAATTTCCAAGAGGACCAGGACCCTATAATGATTTAGACCTTAATTTGACCAGGCTTTGGTTTGATAAAAGGTCTCCATTAGCAATAGCTTTTTTTATTTTTTATTTTTTTTTAGCTAGTTTTAAGAAATTTGTACATTGTTTGGAGACTTTGGAGTTTTATGATTGACACTACAAATTTCCCCCACATATACTACACAGTTAGGGATGGATTGATAGCTAGTAAAGCGGTAGTAAGTTATATAATATTTGATAGCTAGTTAGAAAGTAAGCTATTTATGTATAAAATTAAGCTATTAATTTAGTATCCACATGACTAAGCTTATGTATTATCATATACATGATAAAAGATGGAATAACGAATACCTACATAATTTTAACCAGCTATCAAGCCCTTAGGGGTCATTAATAAACCTTTAGGATAAAATACATGATTATTTTATTTCATATTCAATTGAATATTTTAATTCTAATATTGGCAATGAGGATTAATCATATCATAATCGAAGGATTATTTTTGTATCACCCCCAATGTGGGATAATAATTTCGAAATTATTAATCCCGAGATAAAAATAGCAAAGATGACCTTCTCTAAGTTCTCCCCAAATCCTTTAAGAAATTCAAAATTAAAATTGCAAATAAAAATAAAAATGTATTCCAACTTATCTAGTGTAAAACCAAATATATATTTTATATTATATATACTTTGAACATCCCATTTTTTTAATCTAATAAACCAAATATCTACGTACGTTGACAATTTATAGAAGATAAACGTTGTACACAATTCTCCATTATCTAAACTTTGGTAGTTGCAAAGGCGGAGCCAGGATTAAGAGTTGGAAATTCTAAATTTCGTTAATAATCGTCAATCAATTTTGTTAGGGGTTCAAAATAGAATATACATAGAGTCTACGGAAAAATTATTAGGTTCGTCCAAACTCATGAACCCTTGCTTAGCTCCGCATTTGTGTAGTAGTAGTTTATTTATTTATTTATAAAAAAAGAATATGAAGATAGTGTTCCACTCTTCCACTATTTTACATCATCAACATTAAGTCATACAAATTTCTTCTAAGAATACTTGCTAGTAAACTTTTGTAGCTTGAAATTAGGGAGCCAAACTTGACATCATCAAATTAGAGAAAACACAAAAAGGAAAATTGATCACTAGCTTCAACCAATTATAACAATTCCAAACTTCTATACTTTCTCTCTTCTTTTGGCTTTACTTTTCTTCCCTTTTATATGAAGTTTTTTTTCATTTTTCTTTCACATTTTCCTAAATGAGGAATCTATTTTTTCTTTCTCATTTTGAACACAACTTGTTTTGAGTTTTTAGCCTTGCAAATAAAGTATAGAAACCCCACAAGGCCCAAATTGGACACTGAAAACAGTGTCACCATGTAAAGCTAAAAATAAAGTGACTCTCAAAAGATTTCGTGAAGAAAGAAGAAAAAGAGAAGAAAAAGGTCATGCTTGAGAATCTATTTAAATGATAATGATTGTTGTTTGAGGTACAATGAACTCATAGCTTCAATTTCAAAACACACGTGATTCGACTAATTCAAATTCATACTAAATTTACAATTTTCAATTCATATGTTACAAACTCGAGACATCTAGTTAAGAATAGGTATCTACAGTGTAATTCATGAATTCACGTGAACTCAATAGGTTTTGTTTGAATCTGGTGTATGTTTTCATACATTTTAAATTCTAGATCAACATATATATGCCATGGTGGTAATTTAAAATAATATTAGAGGAAACTTTTGTTAAATCCTTCATTATTTTGAAATCTTTGTGATTTAGGGTTTAATTATTTTGGGCCTTTATATGGACTAATGTTTTATTGATTGTTTTGGACCACCCTTAATCCTTTGAGGCTTCTTTTGATAAAGGGCCTTTGTTGAAAGTCCCTCAAACTTTAAGACATTCCTTAACTTTTCATTTTTCAACACAAAAGAGTGAGTATTTATCTATTTGTTTTTATTTTTTATTTCTGTGAAAAAAAAGATTTTACCAGGGAAGTCATTAGTCATCATTAATCAATATATTTCTAATAATTGAATGTGTTTATAGAAAAAAATAAGTGGGTTTTTAATTTAGAACTTATTTTCTTAGAAAATTTATTTTTCATTTATTTTCACCACCAAAACATTGAAAAATTGAGAAATATTTTGTGAAAATATTCCTCCATACCAAACCATCATATTAGATGGTTTTCAAATGTGTAATTAATTCAATTTCAAAACGTAAATCAACCATCTTGACACTTCCTTTTTACAATCTTTTAAATAAATGTTTTTTTAGGTTTTTTTTTTCCTTGTCACTAGATCACGCTAATGGATTTGATGTTCCTACTCATTGGCTATAACATCATTGAGAGTAATTACCAAAAAAAAGATTTTTAAAAAAATACCACTAATCTGGGGCCTCACCTCTAATAAAAAATCTATGAGAAAATCTGAAAGGCAAAAACAATGATGATAATTAATTAATCAACAAGAAGTATAAAGTGCCATTAATGATTTTGTTTTAAAGGCTATCCCCCACCCACCCTTGAACCACAATTAGTTTTGTTTTCTTTTGAAACATAATTAAACAAGGTTCACAATTTATTCAATTAATAATTGAAAGTACAAGCAAGTAAATTCTAATCTAATCATTTTAACATAACAATCTACAACATATTACTCAATATAGTTATATAAATACGATGCAGTCTGAGGAATAATGTATATTCAATTTTATCCCGTAAAAATAGAAAAACTATTAGAATAATAACAATAGTGGATGTGATTATGATTTATGAAGTTATAAAAGCTTCACTAGAAATGGCAAGGAAATGGTCAACACCTAAAGATTAGAAGTGATCATTGAGTTCTATATTTTTTTATTTATTTTTTTTGTATATTGTTGAAGGTTGAGTGGAGGTATGCACATACAAAGAATCCTATAGGCAGTAGAATTAATCTTTCTATATTGTCACAATAGTCAAAGTGGCATTGATAACCACAGGTTTTATTATAAAACTTGTCTAAAAGTTAAAAAGAAGTTTATATGATTTTGAAACTAATCGCGGTAATATATAGCAAGTCAATCATAATTCATATTTCAAACATGTAAGACCAATATATTTTAGAGTAAATTTTAGGTTTAGCAAACATAAAAATAATATTTGCCTGCTATAATTATAGTTTGTATAATTGTGCTCCATAGCAAATTTTATGTTTGCTATGATTATTAATCTGTATATTTTGGTATACATATACATAAAAATTTGTATTTGTATATTTCGGTATACAAACTAAAACAGAGTAATTGTATATAAATAAAATTACTGCATATATACAACACATATGTATACCGAATGGGTCCTACAAAATGTGTATTTGTATATTTCGATATACAAACTAAAACATAGTAATTGTATATAAATAAAATTACTACATATATACAACACATATGTATATCGAAATATACAAATACAGATGACAAAAAAATGAAGTGCTTGCTGCGAATTACAAATAAAAGAAACTATGGTTATAACATTTAATTTGAACTAATAGTAGAGATAAGAGTCTGAAAAATATCCCTACTTTGGTCGGATTTGTTGTTGCGATACTAAACTTTCATAAGGACCTATTACCTCCTTAGACTATTTAATACCGTATTTTTTACCCCCTGAACTATTTAATAGTGTATTTTAAAGGTGTATATGTGCCCACGTGGACACATTACTATTTATAATTTTGCATTATTTTTTATATCCACGTGGGCAAAATTTTCTGTTTAAAGTACAGTATTAAATAGTCTAGGGAAGTAATAGGTCCTCATTAAAGTTTAGTATCGCAACAGCAAATCCGACCAAAATTGAGGTATTTTTCAGACCCTTATCCCGTTTGTTATTTCATACAATTTTCCCTATATTTTATGCATGTTATAGTCAAAGAGTTTGTTTGGAAGGTTTTAATTTGGCTTAGTTGATAAGCTAATCAGATTAGCTTATAAATTTTTTTTGATTTATTTATGTATTTGATAAATATTAAAAGTGTTTATAACTCAAAAATAATCATAACCTATAAATTGGTCAGATCCAATTTATGGTTTTACAACTTATCATTATGTTATAATCACTTTTTATTTGACAAACTTTTTTTATAATTTTGTAGCCTCTAAAATATTCTTCCAACAATATAATCATTAATATTTCTCTATTTAATTTCCATAGATTAGCTTCTAACACTTAAAATTATAAAGAATATACTAACAAAAGAAACAAAATTCCTTAGTAGGAGGGGGGAGGGGGTTTATTAATTATTTTTTACTCCTTAACTCAAATCTATGAATTTGACTGTTTGATCTTTTTTCCAAAATTAGCTACATAGTACCTTACCAATCAAGAAAAATCAATGTTGTCAAATCAAACCAAGTAACAAAAACCTAAATCTAAATCTAAAATAATCTTTTCAAATTATCAAATTAAAGTGAACACAAAAATATAATTCAAAACGCAAAAAAAAAAAAAAAAAATTCTTCGTGAGAGTAGAAAACAATTTTCATAAGTAGTATCTCACGTGCTATTTGTCTCTTCTCCACTCCACACATACCTAATAACTATCCCACACACCCCTCCTACAATCCTACTTTATCGATTTCTATTTTAGTTACTTACTAGATATTAGGAAATAAGTTTTAAAAAAAAAACTACTTATTTTTAAGAAAACATTTTTCAATCCTTTCAAATACACCCTATATTAAAAATAGAAGATTTTTTTTTTTTTTTGGATAAGATGTATGTTAATTTTGGAAAATCAAATTATTTGGAAAACCAAATCATTGATTTTAGTTAGTTTAAGACAAGTATTGGAAACTATTTTTGGATGCAAATGGCCTCAGGGCTAAAGTAACGTGGTCGTTTGGTTGGGAACAAGTTATCTTAGGATTAGTTATTCTGGGATAACTTATTCCATCACTATGGTATAAATAGTGGGATAAGTAATCCCAAACATGACAACCAAACAAGAAACAAATTTTTTATCATATCACTATTTATTTTTATCCCTCACACCAAACGACCAACAACATCTAACAAGGATGGAGCCTTAGGTATGCACCGATAGCATGCAAAAACTTCCAAAAGAAGAAGCAAATTAAAGATAGGAGGATTAGATCAAATTTTATTATATATATATAATAATGTGAAATGTGAAATGTGAAATGTGAAAAAGACATATCAAGAGTAGTGAAAATTGATGTTGAAGGGACATATGTTAATCTGTTGTGTATGTTCCTATGGCCAGACATTGTGGGTCACCTTACTTACTATTTCATTTGCACACTCTTGACCTTACATATAATGTACCATTTCAATTTACACTACTTTAAATCCGCAATTATATTTACTAGTACTATAAGTCAAGTCTTATCATCATAAATTTATATATTAGTACATATTTTGCACCTCAACTTAATTGTATCCAAATCTATATGGGAAATTTCTTACACACCAACTATTTCTAACAACATTGTATAATACACGTTACTTTAATTAGCTACATGGTATATATGTACTATCCGTATTTTACACAACAACATTATACCAGCGAGTGTTTAATCTTTTATCGATATTAGTTAATTGTCATTAGATTCAATATTGCTATACGCTTTAGGAACATTTCCAAATAGTGTTAATACCAGCTAAAAATATATATTTAGTAGCAACTAATTTATTATTAATTAATTGTCCCTAAAAATCATTTTTTGTGTAATAAAAATAGGCAAATGAATGTTTAAATTTCTTTTGTTTGAAACCTCAAATATGTCCTTTTTTTTTCTAATTAATTGTATGAGCGATTGAAAATAGAGCAATTATGCCCTTTGTTTATTTTTTTTTTCACATAAAAAACTTTATTATTAGCCCAATGGAGCAGATCTGCTCTTGAGCTATTGAAAATAGAGCAATTATGTTTTTTTTTTAGATACAAAAAATGATTTTATCGTTATAGTTAAATTGAACAGATATGCCCCTCTCAAAGACTCGACATTATCGTTTGAAATCCATATTGAAAAAAAAATCTCAACATTATTAGTTAGAAATATTGAAAAAAATAATCTCAACATAATTAGTACGTTAGAAATCCAACTTGAAACAAAAAAAAAAATCTCAACATAATTAGTGAATTGAATCAAAATAATAATCTTACTAATTATATATATATAAAGTCAATGGAAATTAATTCATATAACCAACTCAAACTTCTTGAAACTATTATTTTGTTATAATATCAACATACTATCAGGTAATAAAACAATTGTGTCCCTGCTTGTTTACTTCCTTTGTCAAATCGATCTTTGGTGTGCTCTGTGAATGTTTAAGGTACGTACAAGAAAATTCTAACACATAAAAGTTGGCTCGAACACTATTGTTAAAAACATGTATTATTGATTGTGATATATCTATGAAGCCATACATGTGGCATAAGGCCTTTGATTGGGACAAATCGTAGTGAAAACATTGGGTCCTACCAACTTCAATACAATATATATATATATATATATATATATATATATTTGTTTTAAGGTTATCTATTGTCATTTTCATTTTAACAGTGAGATGAGAAATATAAATAGTAGCTAGCCTACAAATATCATAAATTATTTTAGTAGCACTATTTATCTATATATATATATATATATATATCATAAACTAAATTTATCTCCAACTGACTTTCCCTTTTTGTTTTTACGTAACTCGTGAAAAGCACAAAAGTAGCTAAGCTCTCGTGATTAACCAATAGTCATGGAGCTTTTTAATCAATCATGTTGTCAAGAACAAGCAAAATCAAGATCTAAGAAATTTTCAACTTCTTTAAATAAAATGGAATGTATTTCAATTTTTCCCTTTCCATTTTAATAATTTTAAAACTCGTGATCTTGTAATTAAAATTGAAATATTGAGAAAGAGATCTCTTAAATAGGGGGTCACGAGTTTTACCTTGTCTGTATGATTTATAGGTTATTATACTGAATAGATATTTAATTTGTACGCACATAAAAAAAATAGTGTTTAATATTATGATTATAATACAAATATACCCATTTTCGGATCCCTTATCAGTCATAGATAATCAAAAATCCTATATTAAAACATTCAAACAAATTATATTGACAGTTGATATTTTGTGTCGGTTCGTCAACTGCATGCAGAGGATAATTATAGCTTAAAGTCAACTAATATTGAAAATTTGTAAGAATAATAATGGTGACTTAAATTGTAATTTTTTAAAAATATCATATATTTAGGTATAAAAAAATGCGCCGCCGATCATTTCCATAATTTGGTTTCCATGTGCTTCATGGCTTTGTGGAATTAGTTAAACATTTACACAATTTATGGTATTATTTTTTTGTGTGAAATTAACCATTTTTAAAATTAGGAAAAAATTGAAGACAAGGAAACATCACACCTCATTAGTTATTTAAGATATGGAAAAAGGCTTGTACCCTACGATAAATAAGTTGCATTTGATTTGAAAAAAAAGAAAAGTAAATAACGAAATATGAAAAAGATATTACTAAAGTTTTCCTACTTTCCCATACCAAAAGTCTAAGTTGAGTTCTCTATCGTCTCAAATTATATATTGTGATTTTTTTAAAAATAAAATAAAATAGATATCTCAAATTAATATGATATTTTAGAAGTTTAGTGTAAAATTAATTATTTTTTCTATTTTAATCCTAGTACTAATTATTGTTGAAGACTACCAACAATATAATTATGAGGAGATGACATATAAGTAGAGTAAATACAGTATTAATTTAGTGATGAGATATTACATCTTAAGATATAAATAAGGATAAAATAATTATAAAGCCCTCTCAAAATATTTTCTTAAGGAACATGTAAAAATAAACACGATAAATAATTTAAGAGGAAGAAAATAGAATTAACAGTATTACAAAACACCTCTTTTTTAGCAGCAGTTTAGAGTGAATTTAGTAAATCAACTAAATATATTGTAGACATTGTATTAATTAATTTTTTAATAGACTTAATTTTTATTAAAATGACATTTATATTGAAAAAAAATGGGGAGGTATACTTAATAAAGAGGTAATGTGGGAGACGGCAAAGACAATTAGACAAGAGACAGCAAATCCACGTTGAATCCAAATTAAGAAAAGTCACATTTATAACACCCCAATTGTTAGAACAAACTACCTTGTCATAAATACAAAAATTATAGAGCAGAGCATGTGTTACTCCTAAATAAAACTCATTCTAAAATGTATGTACCTGATATAGAAACTCATAAATAGTAGTGTGTAAAAGTGCAACAATTAATACATGTATTATTCCACAAATCATGATATTAATTATACAAGGAGTATAATGCATGAATATGCATAATTAAAAACATAATTGTCCTTAATACATCAAACCAAATACCGAATAAAAAATAACCCATGATAATTAATCAGAATTACTAATACACCTTATTGAGTACTATTCCTATAATTTTACCAAACGACCACTTAGGATCAACTATAAGTTACTAATACACTAGTATTATTCGGCATTGAAAGTTATCCCATGGATGGATTATCTCACCATATAATATAATAGGAGGTTAACTTATCTCATCGTTATAACATAAATGGTGGAATAAATAATTTTGGGACTAACTAACCAAACGGAAGATAAAAAGGAATTAATGAAGTGCAGGTACACAATGTGACGTTGAATCGATCAGAAATAAATACTGATAACAAAAAAACAAAAGGGACCCTACAGACCAAAGAAAAGTGTGTCCCCAAGTGCTTTAGACTACTAAAGTTAAAGATCTAAAAAGAGAGTTCATATCACCAAATCTTTGAGTAAGCAGGAGGGTAAACATTATTAAAAGAACAATTATTGTCAGTATGTCACCATCTCTCTATGTGTTATCTAATTCATTAATGAACCTTAATAATACTACTTTTAAATGATGAAAGAGGCTGGCTGTTTGTTCTCATTTTCATCAACACCCTTGAACAACAATCAAACAAACACATTGTTTCAAAGCTAACCTCACAAAATGAACATCCAAACATTTTTGCATTACCACTTTAATTGTGTATCTCAAGGACCACAATTTATGCCTTGCCATTTCAAGCCACATACATAAAATAAGATTCCTTTTTTTTTCTTTCCGAGATACCTCAACTATTCTACGAATACCTAGCACCTCTCACCAACACAAGTATCGAGTATTATAAGTCATTTGGATGACATATAGGTTTCATCATCCTTCTCCATAAACACTACAAGAAGAAAATACTAATGAAAAGGGCATTTCTGCTTACACAATCTCCCTTCAGAGAACCTTGAATAAAGGAGGAAGAAAAGGGCAGAGTGACATTGTACTTAAAATTTACAGCTTCTACAGCCCCACAAGTAAAATAGGTCAAAACTGAAGAGGGAAATAACCATTTTAAGTTCCACATTCAGTATATGCATATAAAATTACTTAGACACATAACAAACAACGTAAAATAAAATAACATCACCGCTGTCCGTTTATTGTTCATAAAGAAACATAATAAACGTCAGCTAATCATTTTACTAATAAGAAGGCCAAACATCTCTCTCCATCCAACATGGCCTTTCTCGTTTAATATTGTGATTAAGTATAAAATATTGCCAGATTAAAGTAATGAATGCAGAACTTCCAAGGAAATGAAAGAGATTAAACTACTCATGTGGGGGTCCAATACTGCTAACCCCATGTGATTTGATTAGGACAGGTATTAAAGAAATTATAGACTATAAAGAGCAGCAAATTCAATGTCTTATAATGCCATATAATACAAGTGTTGGCATGCATAATAACGTGATAGATTATACAAAAATAATCAACTTCATTATTTAATACCAAAAGTAATAGTATAATGCAACTACCTCATAGATAATTAGCAATGCCGTTGCAAGTAGCATTATAGTTTCTAAGGCTGCATGTATTATATGGAATTTAGGCCAACATCCGACCGTTGTTTCCTAGAACACATTGATAACCATAGAAACCATGATGAATTGAGTTCTCCAAAAATTTACCCCATTTTTCTCGGGTCTAGATGAGCTAGGATAACAGAACGACTAGGACTTCACATTTCCTAGACAACTGGAGTAGTCAGACATGGTCATGTATCCACTGAAGAAAGGAACATTCTATCTGCTCTGCTACAAGTATATGCAATGGGTGAAAGCTAATCACAGTGTGTGTCAAAGCATTTATCATAATCAAATATACTTACACATGAGGATGTTTTTCATGTAATTACTCTGACATTCCCTATCTAATTTTTGCAATTCCTTCTGTGTCTGAAGAGTGGGATTCTAGTAAGGGAGGCGGATAACAAATGCAGATGACTTAACAACAAATTAGTAATAAGAGCTAGAGTTGGAGCAAATATAATTGTTGGCAGAGCTAGGACAGAACAGTGACATATACTAGCAACTTAAACAGAAGATTCACCGATATTCCACCCGTGGGATCCCTGGAGAAACGATAAACTCTGGATTCACTAGAAATATCATGGAATAACAACAAAAGTATCCAGATCAGGACGTGATGAAATTCAATAAGGATCATCCCTCATAGTTAAACAACTGTTCCATTAAAAATTTAAAAGTAAATAATCAAAACTAAAGTATGTCATGCTAGTGAAACAATCAACGCTATATACCACACAAGAGCATCAATGAAATGGGTTAAAATTCCATCTTTTTTAATTTCTGGTTTTGTAATGTTGTCAAGATTACAACAAGGTTCTCGGCATAACTAGAAGTAGTGAAGGCCTACCTCCAGAAAATCATAGAGCACCATAATAGTAATAATACCATAATTAACGTAGACCCTGATATAAGGAACTATAGCAGAACAGTTAACAGAATGACTGATTCTTCTTATAATGCCGAAACAATCTGCCTACGCCACAAGAAATTAGCAAATAAAAATTGCGGGCAACAAAAATTGAAAGGTTCAGATACTAAAACAGTGATTGTGACTTATGCAGCACCTTCTTTTTCATGGTTGGTTGGAAACTGCAAATTTAATTCCTGCTCCTCAGCACCTCCAAGCTGAAGCTGAGATGAGCTCCTTCCGCTGCCAGCAGAGAACAAGTGAAGACTGCCTCTTCTCCACATGGAAACCTCGAACAGGAGTCCTCTTGACTACACACTCGGCCTGTGATTCTGTAAAATTGCTGAGAGATAATGGGGAGAATCCAGATGACAAAAACAGTGACCTCCAATGCTGCGTCTTTTCAGGGGAACGAAAACGACCCATTACAATTCTTTCAATTCCTGGTTGGAGCAAGAACCTTTCAATCTTTTGGAGGGCATCGAAATTCACATTTACAGCATCTAGTGACTCAAGAAGGTTTGAGTAGGACTGAAGGGCTTGGATTACATGGTTTGGAAATGGTAGGTCAGTCCGGTCACAACCTCTGTCCACAGAAACCACAATCCTAGGTGACAACTGCTTCACAAAACGAAGAACCAATGGAAGGGACAACTGATAGCTTGAAAGCGAGCAAACTGGAAGATTGACAGCAATTGCCTCATTCTCTGAGACTAAAGGAGGCAGTGACCATGACGTTGAATTTAAAGAATCAATGCTTAAAATTTCAAACTCAAATGCCATATTGATTTCACTAGCAAAATGGATCAAATTTTCTCTGGTGAGTCCAAGCTCTAGCTGGTCATGTGTGGATGGTGAGGCTAATGCAGTTATTTTCAGAGTAGGTGCGCCACCACTTCTCAAGGCAAGCTCTTGCATAAGGGAGGCCCATTGCCCACCATAACCGATATCGAAATCTACAATATGAATTCTTTCAAACCCATCCAAGACCTCAAGCAGGGCTTGGTTACAAGTAAAATTAGCAAACTGTGCAACTGGTGAGATCTCAGAGAAGGACTTATAGGCACCAATCTTGAAAATGAGACTAAAAGGCGAAGAGGCCATAGATGGGTTCAAGTTGTTGGTGTTGGCATGGAGTAGCAATTGTAAAGCTTCCTTGCAATAAAAAGCAGCCCTATAGAAAGGCTTACCAATTGGAGAGAGCTGGTGATTGAGCCGCGCCAATATCCCTTGCGCGAGTACCGGATTCCCGGTCTGGACCAGCTCTGCAGCTTTGAATAGCTGGTCAATAATCGCTTGTTGTTGCTGCTGCTGCTGTTGTTGTAGTTGATGAAACTGACCCATTTCTTCCCCCACCATCTTTGGCTTTGTCCCCATTGCTCCTGGCCTAAAATGGGGAAGTAGCTGGAGCTGATGAGCAAGCCCCTGAGATGGTGCTGGCTGCTGGTGCCCTGCATCTAAAAACAATCCTTTGGAGATCTGAGAGCCCGGTTCAAGCCCTCCCATGGTCCCGGGGTTGTGTCGTTTCGCCTGCGGTGGCAAGACAAGATTTTGTTCCTGTTGTGCAAATGGTAGTGGCAAAAGAAACGATGGGTTCTGAGGAATCTGTGTTTGGTGCTGGTTTATCAAGAACTGTGAATTGAAATTATGAGGCTTCAAATCTGTGCTCTCAAACGGCTGTTGCTGTGTCTGGCCGAAAGCAATTGGCCCAAGATTGTTAGACAATGAAGGAAAGATTGGATTTTGAGGGAGATTTGTGGGTGGGTTAGAGACCAAGCCAATCTTGTCACTGTTCATTCTGTTGGTAGGAAAACTTGAACTTGACACAGAAACAGATGAGCTAATTGCAGGCATAAAACTACCAATTTGGCCAACTGGGTCTACACCAAATCCTTGATCCACAACCCCAAATCCTCCATTGAATTCATAGTCCCCTGTACCACTAACCTGCAAAACCTTGTTCAAGTTAGCCATGGAAGGGTCATCCACATCTCCCATGATCCACCTTAGTATAGACTGTTCTTGGCAAGGTGAAGCCATTACAGACTCTGATAACCCTCCTTCCCACTCCTCCATAGCACATTTCTCCCCTCCTGTGGCAGCAGCTGCAGAAGCAGCACCCATCTCAAGAGAAGATGGGGGTTGAACTTGTTGAAGCTCAGATTCAGCTCCCACATTGGAGCTTGTAGCAGTAGTATTGTCTTGTTGCTGCTGCTGCCATTTAGAAGATGGGTTTGCAGAAACTGCCGCCACACCTCCGCCTCCTGCAGTGTCTGTGGAAGCAGTGCCTCCACCACCACCACCACCACCACCCAAAGATGAAGACAGGGTTGAAGAGGAATTAATAGGCCTTGGACTCCTTATAGTATCCAGGACAGCACTTGGACTATTTACAAAGTAACAACAACTACTACTTTCTTTGCTGCTATTGTGGTTATTCCAAGAATTCAAGATACTATTTTTATTGAACAGAACGTCTAATTCTAACACCCCCTTCCCCTCAAATTCAAAGGGTAAGGGCATCCCCTTCATCTAAAGTACACACACAAATCAAAAGATTTGATAGACCTAGAAGAAACAAAATTAATGCATCAAACTGGAGATGTCCATCTAAGGACACCCACCTCATTCATATACAATCATTTACTCTTCTTAAGACCAAATAGCAAAGCCAAGATTGTTGAGATGGAGAAAAGTAAAAAGGGGTTTTGATGTTAGCAATAATTTGGCTTAGCTATTTTCTTCTTCTCTTCTTCTTGTTGGCCTTGTAATACTATTATTTTCCTTCTGATTTCTGCCATGGATGCGTGCAACATAAAAAAGTAGTAAAGTGCCCTTCATCTTCTCCTCTCTCTATCTTTTTGTTTTTTCATTTTTATTTTTATTCTTGTTTTTTTTTAAATATATATATTTTTTATTTTAGTTTTTGTGGCTTGTCTGGAAACGCAGTTATCTTTTCTGCAAGGGTTTACATACATACTCGCAACAAAGGAGCGTGTTGAGTACTCCCTGTTTTGGAAGGTAAAGGTTCTTTACTTTTTTTATAATACATACTAGTAATAACATTTTGTTACCAACAATATTCATTTAATTAAGACAACAATATACAATCCTTTTGAGTATTGCAGGAACTTGAAACGTGTCTCTTGTGTTTTTTTTTTATATAGACACGCATCGCGTGAAAGAATATTTTTAAGAAAATGAAAGATGTTAAATTTAATTATGAAAGTTTCTTTCTCTAGTAAATTAGAGAGTATTATAATTACATGTGTAATATATATATAAAAAGAAATATAATGGAAATGAATTTTACATAAATTAGGTTTATTGAATCGTAGAAAGTTATTGGACAAAAGAATAATCATTCAAATTTCATACTAAACAAGTTCATAGAAGACAATCTATTTCTTTATTATTTTATTATTTTATTTTTGTATTTTAAATTAGACTTTTTTCTCCAATGTCAATTTCTGTTAACCAAACATTCTCTATCTATTTAATCAGAAAGAAAAAAAATCACAAATTCAACTTACAACATTTGTTAGCAAATTATTTTTTAAAAAGTTTAATGTCCTATTTTATGTATCACATTAGCAAAAGTAGGGTAAGTGAACTTTCAATTTTGATGTGACTGCCTACCTTTTATCTAATTAATTTCCAATTTAAGAAAGAATAAAGAGTTGAAAAGAATTTCAAAATCACTCCCTTAATTACTTTAACCAAACATTATCCTTTTTTTTAACTATTGAGAGAAAATATTTCTTTTTCCTAAATATTTTCACATAAAATGGCAGTGACACCACGCGCACCCAATGCGCGTGGAAGTGGAGATTTGAGTTTTTATTTGTGCACTATTTCTTACCGATACAGAGAAAAGAGAACTGGCTCAAATGGCGTCGTGTGGTGAATTTCCTGTAATGCCCTTGAGCTGGGCTGAAGGATTTGAAAAGTGGTTCAGTGTGAAGTGAAGGGCTTATTCGTACTTTCGAGTGCAGCAGTTTCTGATGTACTGTTTTTACTTTTTCGAAGCTGAATCTGACGACACGATATAATGAGAGGCTTTTGTTGTAAGTGTGAGTTTTGAAAATATCGAGACGGATTTTTAACGGTTCAGATCTTGTTTGTGGGATTGAAATGTACGGTTCAGATTAGCGGAGGAAGTTTTTCATCCCTCTCTTCTCTTCTCTCCTCTAAAGTACTGATAAAAATCACTTTAATGCTAAACATATGGGAGATTTTTTTTAGGTAGTTTTTACGGGTATAGGTCTGAAAAATATCTTAACTTTGGTTTTGTTATTGTGATACTAAACTTTCATAAAAACCTACTACCTCTCTATACTATTTAATACCATAAATTTTACCCCATGAACTATTTAATAGTGTATTTTAAATGTATATATGTGCCCACGTGGACACATTACTATTTATAATTTTGCATTGTTTTTTTTTGTCCATGTGGGCATATGTTTAAAATATTGTATTAAATAATCTAGGGAGGAAATAGGTCCTCATGAAAGTTTAGTATCGCAACAGTAAATCCGACCAAAATTGAGATATTTTTCATATCCTTATCCCTAGTTTTATCTAATATCAAAATATATTACTATTATTTCTTTCGCCTTATTTTATGTGATATTATTTAACTTGATACCATATTTTGNACTTTCATAAGAACCTATTACCTTTCTATACTATTTAATACCATAAATTTTACCCTCTGAACTATTTAATAGTGTATTTTAAATGTATATATGTGCCCACATGGACACATTACTATTTATAATTTTGCATTATTTTTTTTGTCCATGTGGGCATATGTTTAAAATATTGTATTAAATAATCTAGGGAGGAAATAGGTATTCATGAAAGTTTAGTATCGCAACAACAATTTCGACCAAAATTGAGATATTTTTCATATCCTTATCCCTAATTTTATCTAATATCAAAATATATTACTATTATTTTTTTCGCCTTAATTTATGTGATATTATTTAACTTTGATACCATATTTTGAAAGATTTTTAAAATTTATAATTTTAAACCATGCTTATATATTTGTCTGATTAGATAAATAGTAAACAAATAATTTTAAGTCAATTTTTTCTAATTATAATAACTGACATTTCCTTTAGAACAGACCAAAAAAAAAAAAATTAGTATCACGTATAATGGAATAGGGAAAATAGTACTATGGGCTATGGCAGTTGATGGGGATAAACAATATATTGTGATTTTTTTTATTTAAAAAAGAAGAGACAAAATTCGTTGATTTAAGAAAATACGGGTCTATTTATTTCTCAACTGTGTAGGTAAGTCATTTATATAACAATAGGGATATATATATAAGTCACTTTTATAACGAGTGATATCACCTCTAAATAGCAAAGTTGAGGAATATATCAACCCATTTTTCCTATTTTCAATTTGTTCAAAAAATATCTTTAGACCACGATATGAAAGGTTCATAATTTTTATTTTATTTTTTAAATGTTTGCTAAATAACTGTCCTAAAAAAAATGAAAGTTTTGCCCTAAATGTTGATGGTTTGAAAGTAAATTTGAATGATTTACGCTAATATCCTCTTTTTAGTCTATGATTTAAATTTAGTTTCTCTTTTTAGAAGTTCGGCAAATATACTCTCTGGAAAATTATATTGCTAGACAGTGTAAATTTGGATATAATATTAGTAATATTTATTTACATATTGATGAACTTTACGGACAAAATTGTGATGTTTTACAAAACTATAGACCGTAACCTAACGTATCCTTATACCAGTGTTTCAATTTACTCAAAAAGAAAAATATTGAATAATATATATAAATGTGTCATTTAATTTAACTCTTTCATATTTATACTTTTCAATTTTAAGTATGTACAAGTAAATGCTTAAATTTATACAAAATTGAATAACTAAACACATGCACCCAATGTGGATAAATCAATTTGAATTGCCACAAACGTGTGTGTCTAATTATTCCATTTTATAAAAATTGAAGTGGTTAATTGTACATACTCAAAATTGAAAAATATAAATATCAATTCAAATCAAGTTAATTTACATATTTATATATTATTTCAAAATCTTTAAATTGTGGTCTAGAGTCGAGAAATTACAGAAGAAAACAAGGGCCTTTATTATTAAATAATGGCAAATTACAGAAATACACACTTTTTGTTTCACTTATTTCCATTATTCCCTATTACTTTTAAAAATCTCCAAAATCTCCAAAATCTCTTATTTCTTTAATGTATCCAAGCTGCATATTAATGTATCCAAGTCAGTATTTAATATATCCGAGCTATATATTAATGTATCCGAGTTAGTTTTTAATGTATCCGAGCTACATATTAATGTATTCGAGACAGTATTTAATGTATCCGAGCTTCAATTATTGTATCCGGTTTTTTTAATTATTAAGGGACTAATGTAATTAAAAACTTATTAGGGATATATTGTAATTTCATATTAAAACTATGAGATTTATGTAATTTACCCAATAATGGTCTCATAATTGAGGAAAATTTCTAAGTACATTTGCTGTGACAATTCTCGGCCCAGAAGGCCTTATTAAGCACCAAGCCTGCATTTTCCCAATACAATTATGTAACTTTGTGGGAAAAAAGTCAAAATGTAAAATGTTTAAATTATTTTGAAAAAAATAAATTAAGCGCTACAACTTTTATTTATTTTAGAAAGTTCAAAATGGTGGATTATTTCTTAATACGAAAATAAATCCAAATTAGGGCACCTAGTTTTGGAATAGTAGGAGTGATGTAATTGTCACTAAAATTTGATTTGGTTGATAAAAAATTAATGTGCTTCTATGAGTTGTTCACTAATTACTTTATTTGATTTGGACTTTTTAAATTTATGATATTATAATATATTGTTTGTTGGAGAAGTACGCTAAACAGTATGTATTGTTCTAAAATAAAGTATATATAAGATTATTAGTAACTTTTACGTAAAAAAAAAAAGAGAAAGTAATTGAAGAATTTATGGAGCTGAATTAGAAGAAAAGACAATTCTAATGTGGAATTAATCTCATGTAAAACAAAATCCACATTAATTTAATTTTTGGTTTTCTTTGCATTTTTCTTCATCTTGTGGTTATTAAAAATTGGGATAAGGGCCTGAAAAATACCTCAACTTTGGTCGAATTTGTTGTTGCGATACTAAACTTTCATAAAGATCTATTACCTCCCTAGATTATTTAATACCGTATTTTTTATCCCCCTGAACTATTTAATAGTGTATTTTAAATGTATATATATGTCCACGTTGACACATTACTATTAATAATTTTGCATTATTTTTTATGTCCACGTGGACAAATATATATGTTTAAAATACGGTATTAAATAGTTTAGGAAGGTAATAAATCCTCATAAAAGTTTAATATCAAAACAACAAATCCGATCAAAGTTGATTATTTTTCAGACCATTGTCCCTTAAAAATTAAGAAGATAATGAAAAGTCTAGGTTCAGAGCTTCTTGTTAGCTGTCCTTGGACCAACATGCATGTTCTAATTCCTTTGGGACCAATACTATAATCCATAATGACGACTTTAACCTATCTTTTTTTTTTGCTCACTTTTTATTTATTTGTTATTTAGACGCAGAAGGAATTAAATCCAAATCATCAACAAAGTAAATTTTTATTCCATCCTTATTATTTCAGTCATCTTATAAGTTTTGACATTTTTTTCAATGAAAAAGGATAATATTTCTTGCAAATTTTGTTAGCCATTTTTATGATCTATATAAATATATAGTCGAGTTTCATACTTTTATGTGGGATAAATAAGGTGTCAGTCCCTTCTCTTCATCTTTTTTTCTTAAAAAATAAAATAAAATGATTACTAATATTATTGTGTATTAACATAGTATCTTGCTTCAATTCTTATTACTACTATTTGTTATTTTATTTGCGCTGTTTAGCTTGTTATTTTACTGTTGTTATTGTTTTTCTTTCTTTTTGATTTTGTCCATATATTTTTTTGAGTTAATGATATATAAGAAATAATCTCTTTAATTTGTGAAGTTGAAAGCGAAGTTTGTGTATATTCTACTCTTGAGTTTTTATTTGTGGAACTATACATTATGCAATATTGTTGTTGTTGTGTAAAATATGGTTTACGTAGAATGCTAGTCTCGTTAGAGGAAAAAGAATTGTTGATATTATATTAATTATAAAGGAACTGGTAGGGGTGTACAAAATTGAACCGAAAATCGAATCAAACCACAAATCTAGTCAAATCGAAAAAAATCTCGACTAGTGATTTGGTTTGACTTGGTTCCATAAAAGAAAAAAAATCTGACTGTATTTTGTTTGGCTTGTTTTAAACAAAAAAAAATCAACCCGAGACCAAATCAACCTGACATTATATATATAATTTTATAGTACGTGAATATTAGTAACTCTAATAAAACTCAAATCAAAATCAAATTAATATTAATGCTAACAAAAAAAATCACTTCAACACTAAGAATGACAATAATGTTGAATATTTATTCTTTAGTTTAACATTGGTTTAGATAGTAAAATACATATATAATCTAATTTTATTTTTCCTTTAATATTTAATCATGTAATTAATACTTATTAGACTTATTTTTGCACCATTTAGTACTTTTGAATTATGATCATTTTTCTAATGACTTATTAATTTGCAATATTTATTTTATGTGATTACATTACTATTAGTTTTTGTTGAATATTTTAACGTCATCCCTCATCTCATATATATTTTGTGTTATTTTCTTTATTTAATCATGTAATTAATACTTATTAGACTTATTTTCGCATGATTTAGTACTTTTAAATTATGACCATTTTTCTAATGACTTATTAATTTGCAATATTTATTTTATGCGATTTCATTACTATTAGTTTTTGTTGAATATATTAACGTCATCCCTCATCTCATATTTTGTGTTATTTTCTTTAGAAACATCTTAAATAGTTGTATTTTGATAGAATTGAAGAAGTATTTGGAGCACAAGTTAATTATATGTTTATATGAACACTTTACCCAAAAAAAACCGAAAAAATCTGAAGTTGAAAAATCTGAGTTTATTAGTTTGATTTGATTTATAAATTTAAAAATCCGACAAAAATAATTTGATTTAATATTTGAAAATTCCAAATCAACCCAACCACGTACCCCTAGTAATTGGGATAAGGCAAATGAGGATTAAAATAAAATAAAAAGTGTAACAATAAACTCAAGTAATCCAATCATAGATCCTTTTCTATTTGCGTTTACTTTGTCTAATTATATCTTAATCCCCGCACTAAATTTTCACTTTCACTGGCAAATTTTAGAAACATAATTTCACTAGTATCTTAACATGAAATGGCAGGTTAGCAAATTATAATATGTGGGGGGGGCGGGGGGGGGGGGGGGGGGGGGGTAATAATGAACATCCATCTTAATCATCCATCTGTTATCATTTAATTAATTAAGCATGATCCCATGAATTATTAACTAACTAATTAGTAATATTTTAATAGTAAGATGAAATGTCGAATTTCGAGTAATAATTGTTTTTGGCTTGCACTCAATCATGAGTATGATACAGATGGTGACACTTTCGAACTCTCAAGCAATTAAATTTAAATAGATACCATATATTTCTTTAATTTCTTAGTTAACGTTTCAAGTTTCAACAATGTCTTCCAATTTTATATTGTAATAATTTAATTTACTTGTTCAAATTCAAATTTCGTAATGAGGGACATTCATCATTTAACTGTGGGTTAATCTTATATTTTTCTATGGTACGTGCTAAACTATATGGCATAATATTAGTGTAGTTACTTTTGGTTGTGTAACATTAAGCAGAATTCATCGTAGGTACAAGAAAGATATTAGATATATAAAGAATGACGTCTTAGATTAGACCGTGATGTATTCCGAAAAGAATATGATATCTAGACCCAAAATTAACTATGTTACATGTGAGCTGGAACAAATTTCAATGTTAAGCAAATGTAGCGACATAGAAAAGTGAATCCAAAGTTTAAAATGATGTTAGGATAAATTTCAGCGAGGGCATTGAATCATAAGGAAGAGTAATGTATATAACACGTTATGTAAATTATACATGATAAAATATACAAGAGATATTGAAAATCTACATATATTGTAATGAAATATATTGTTGCACTTTATAAAATCGTGTGAATTTTGATTCAAAATAAATAATTATATTTTTGTTAGCTTTTTGTATTTTTTATAATAATAATAATCAACTGAACCACCAAGTTGTCCTCGACTAATAAGTACCTTTTCATTTATAATTAAAGATATTATATTTGAATTACATTGAATACAATCTTATCTATTTTACTATCTCAATATAAAACTTTCAAAGGTGAATATCGAAGAATATCAAAAAAGAAGAAGATAATAACCCATGGAAGAGTAAGTTTGCAATAATATTGTGATTATTTTGTTAAAGAATTAGGTGGGAAAAGACAAGGAATCCAGCAAAATCTTGATAGATTATGGAGAGCAAATATAAACCATATATTATAAAAACATTATGATAAGATGAAAGGAAGGAAAGGAGTCATAGCCAATCCATATCATTAGGCGCATGTTGGTCGACAAAATTAACCAAAAATAAAAACTAACATGTCCTTTCCTCTATATACATTGCCAGCCTTTTTGATCTTTCATGTTCAACTCTTCTTCCCATTTACCAATTTTTTTATGTTGTACATTAAATATTAGTATAGTTATTATTATATTAAATTACCCACAATTTTCTGGCTGTAATTAGCTTAATCCAAGTAGTCTTCAGTATAGTTTATGAAAACAATAAAATAGAGATAAAGCTGAGTCCCGTTTGGATTTTCTTTTTTGGTTATATATAGTTTTAATTTTTTTTCAAATATTACTCGATTAATAATTACTAATATCCAAACGCCGTTTATCTTTTTCCTTATTTCCAAGGCCATTTAGTTTATAGCTTAATAAGGAATTTATAGGTGGGACAAAAGTGGGAAAAAACGAAAAGTTGAGTATAACAAGAAGAAAGGTATATAACTGAATATAACAGAAGGAAACTAATGGGGTCAACAGCCATCATTTTTCTACAAATTATATTTACATAAAGTGTTTCTCTTTCTTTTTAAATTTTATTTCATGCATCATCATGGGTGAAGCCTTCTTCTTGTCCCAATGGCCTTTTTTTTTAAAAAAAAAAACTTGTAATAAATGCATAAAGGTGTAGAAAGACTGTCATTTTGTACTCTTCGTCCACTTTTAATTGTCATAGTTTTTTTTAAGAGTCAAACTGTAAGAATTTTGACTAACATTTTATGATGTATTTTTTCATCATATTGATATGCAAAAAAATTGCAATTTATAGTACTTTTTGTATTGTTTTTAAATATATAGATTTTTTGTTTGAAATATCAAATTAATGTAATCTAATTAAACTTAGTCAAATTAACTTTTGAAAAATGCAACATAACAATTAAAAGTGGACGGAAAGTATATCATATTAGTACCATTATTTTTCCTTAACATTTAGCTATTTGAAATTCACAAGTTCCATGATTAAATAATTAAACTAGAATTCACATCGAGTAGGTTTATTAAGGAATAAAATGCAATCAAAAGATGTTTGAACACATGAAATTTCAATACTAGAAAATGAGAAATTAAACAACTATTTCATGTTAATCTCATTTCGCGATAGATTATAAGAAAATTAAATTAGCTAAAAATGTTTTAGCGATAAATAAACTAGAAATTGCCAATAAATTTCATATTTTCTTATAGTGTTTGTAATTAAAGACACAAACTAAAATTTAATCATCCTACTACACCCTTTTTAATTGTAAGATGATAGTATTTCTAAATGAGACGATAAGGCGTGATGAATGAAAATAAAATTCTAAGGGCGGGGATTATTGGGGTGGGGGGACATATGATGAATAGTACTTTAGGAAAACCATGATTTGTAATTGTCAAGAAGAAGGGTTAACCTCCCATGTGATAGGTTACAAACAACCCTCTTTTTCCTCTAAGCTAGCTATAGTAGTGCAAAGTGTATCCAACTCAAATCCTTGGAATTTTTTTGACTTCTTTAATCATAATTTAATATTCATAATGTAGTTTTTTATAACACTTAATTTAATTAATTAATGTTAAATGGAGTTGCTAGCTTGACATGTTCCTTTCTCTCTTTTTCAAGGAAACTTACTTCTCAAGACATAATAAGTCCCAAAACCAATTGCTTCGACATACTTAACTTTTTATATATAATTAATATTATCAAAACTTAGAAATTGTAAAATTATGTATATAATATATACTACAACGTTCCAAGAACTTGCTTGAAAAAAATTAAAGTTTTGCAATGTATGTAAATAGTAAATTGATCGATGAGACGATTGATACTAATTAGTTTCAAGATATGTAAAGTTATTAAAAATCTCAAAACAAATATTTTTGTGTTTATAAATATGAATAAAATATACCATTGTTTCCTCTGTACGTCAAATTAATTAAAAATGACTATAAGCATAGCTAGCTTTTGATTATTACTCCCTCCGTTTCACAAAAAATGACCTCCTTTCTTTTTTAGTCAGTTTAAAAAAGAATGACCTCTTTCCTTTTTTGTTAGCATTTTAATTTCAACTTTCCACATGACATGTTTAAAGCCACAAGATTGAAGGGCAATTTAGTACATTTGACATAACTTTAATTTAGAACCACAAGATTCAAAAGTCTTCTTTATTTTCTAAAACTTTATGTCAAATCAAACTAGGTCACTATTTGTGAAACGGAGGGAGTATGGAGCATTAGTGCCCCATCACTAGGTTCGTTGAAATAATGAAATTTTACAAACAAAAGAAACAGAAACAGTGTTGTTACAACCTCACCACTTTTCCCTGTTGGCTACAAAGGGAGACAACATGAACTATTCAACACGTTAAAATAACAAAAAAATAATGTATATGATCTACAAAAAGTGACATATAAATATATGTATTGTATATCTTAAGATATACATAAATTTCAACGTAGCCATCCTATCTATCAATACACATTTTAGAGTTTGATACCATGTGAACATGGCTTTAGTTTTATTTTTTATTGGTTGTATAATTATATATATATTATTATGAACAAAACTTCATGAATTATAGGGGAATGTCAGTAAATATATCACGGGGACCATTTCATTTAATATATAACTGCTACATACAAAAAAAAAACAAAAAAAAAATTATCATTTAATTTAGACTTTCATTCACATACATTGCATATATACCTTTCCTCATTTATACTCAATTTATAAAGTACAAAATATTTACTTAATAATAATATTAGACTTCAAAGTCTTCTATTGTAACAGTAGCCAAGAACGTGATTGCACCCGTTAGCATGAAACATATGTTGGGGTAAGTTTACTTTAACATTAACAATTAACAACAGTGTAATATTGTGAGTTCGATTAATTTGAATAATTTTTTTATCTTATTGTCATAAGATAGGTATAATTAGTCAGATATCTGGTGTTTATATCAAATCATATTTATTCTAGTTCAAAATAAATGATTTTTTGGTAAGAAAGTTAATTAATCACATTTATCAAAGGATAATTTGTCATGTATTATCCATCTGCTTTTCAGACGTTTCTTAAAACTAGAGATAACTTAAAATTCCGTTAAAGAGAAAAGTAATTTTAAAAAAAGATGGCTGTTAAAAGTTCATTCAGTTGGACCATAAAAAAGTGTAAGTAAATAATTTGTTTTTGCGCTAGAGGGAGTAATAATTTACCATTGTTGAATAATAAATAAAGTGAGAATATGTAAGGGGTGACTCATTGCCATTAATAATAAAATTATTATAAGCTTTTTTTAACAAAATAATTATTCTATATCTTTTAATTTACTTGTTTTTAGACGTTTCAAAACATTAAAGATTAAAAAATATTTTGATATATATATATATATTAGTTTGAGATAATAGAAAAAACAAAGTTTTTTCATTGAAAAGAAGGACTAACTTTGGATTTTAAAAATAAAAAAATAAAAGCTAAGCCTCTGATTTATTTTTGGTTTAGGTTACTAATTAGCTTGAACTGCAACTATATATGTATTAGCTAATTATGGATGATTTTTCATAATTACTACGTTGGAAACATGCCGGTGAAAATATCTATGGTCTAATTATGGATGGTTTTTCTTAATTCTACACTTTTCTGTTGAAATTTTTCACTAAAAAAATGTTTAGATGCTATTTTCACATCTATTCTGATTGAGTCGGTAAAAAAAAGAAAAAGTCCAATGGTCATTTTCAGTATTTCAATGAAAATTATTCATTGGAATTGAAGTGGAAAAATCATGTTTCATAATATAAATTTATCATTGATTCACGATGAAAAAAACATATGTTTCTAATAATAATAGTATATCACATACTCATTTTGAATTCATTTATTCTGAATGCTCAATTCATCTAGGGTTTTGCTCTTTTTATTGCTTGCAAAGAGATCGCAATATAGGTGCTCTCCATTTCCAAAAAAGCAAACCTACAATAATAGAAGATATATCATGGATAAATTAAACAATAAAGGGCAAAAAGTAAAGAAAACATAAAAAGATTAGTTAGGCCAGCACGTAAAGTTGTAATTAAAACTTATTTGGCCAAAAGATTGGGGCATTATTGTGTTCTAATTGGTGTAGAAACTAAGACAATCTTCAACTTTTTCACTTGAAATAAGAATAACACCTCCAAGATTTGCAAACATTTGCTTTATTTGTCACAACAATATTGATTTTGTTGGTGCAAAAGTACTGCTCAATTATGATACATATAAAAATGTTTAATTATCAATGATTTATGAATTCCACGCCATTCAGAGGGGAAAAAAAAGTAGAAAAGTTACTAACGGCAAAAAGGAGAAAATTTACTAACTTTAATACTAGAAAGCTAAAGGTTTCTTGGAATTACTTTTTATTCAACTCCTTAAGCTTAAATTATTTTAAATACTAATCTTGAAGTGGTATATGGTGCTGGATTTCCTTTCTCTTAACTTTAATTTTATATCTTTAATTTATTTCCCTCTCTTCCTAATTACATCACCTTTAATCAACAACATACTCAGTGAAATCCCATCAAATCTTACCACTATCTCGTCGAGATCGAGACTTTTTCGGAAAGACAACTCAAGTGTATAAAATCTAAGTAAAAGATGAAGAATGCATAGTCATTAATAAGAAAAGCAATGTAAAGTCTACACAAAAAGAAACAATAAAACATCAAAATAGTGTAATAATCGAAACACAATAAAAAAGAGTACCACTAGTACTATAACAAACACTAATATACCTAAACCTACGTACGACAAGACAACACTCCATCCAAGCTTACCTTCTATCCTTATACTCGACCTCTACATAAGGAGTGCATTATTAATTATATGAATACAGTTTGTTGACACGAGGGATTGCTCGGATGGTAACACTCCACATAATTGTGTTGAAAAGGAGAAACAAGGATTTACAAAACTAAGGCCCACAGGCTCGTGATGTCGAAATATATGGGCTTGTATATGGCCCGATTTGATTTCTGGGCCTACTAATACTATTTTCTCACGTACTTAATAATAAAAAAACAAAAATATGTCCCAGTTATGAGTATTGATTGCTTGTTTGAAAACATTCTTTTGAATAACAACTTTTAAAATATTTTATCACGAAAGTGGACCTTCACGAATAAAAATAAGAATAATTGTAGTGGCCAAAACTTGTAATGTTCACAAGTTGCAAAGGAGAAAAAGTTTGAATACTAAAGGAAAAATACTTTTAAATTAAAAATTATAGTCTAAGAAGTGAGTATAAACTTTATAAATTAGTCTATTAAATTATTACTCAATCGGTTCGAAATTCTATATTTATATTCCATTTTTTATCATGTTATAGAATTATTTATATCTCCTTTGAATTGTAGATTTAGAACTTATGGCAGCTCTGAAAACATTAGTTGATTCTACATTTACTACTAAAAAGGGGGGAAAATCTGATTTTATTTGTTTATTTATTTGTGGATTTTGGATTAATAGTGAAATGTAGAAATAACTACTAAAAAAACTTGTCTAAGGCATTAAGCAGGCTCGTGATGCAAACATTTATGGGCTTGTTCGATATGGGCCCAACTTGATTTCGACATGGGCCCAACTTGATATTCCATATTTCTCTTCTTTCTATAATCTATTCTAAATAAGTTTTTCGTATTTTTACAAATCTTCTTATTTCGAAAGGCCTCTTGAGAAATTAATTTCCATTCATAAATGTTGTACAACACCCAATAAAATACGACGAGAATGCTCTTTTACAATCACTTATATATTAATAAATTTGTAGTCAATTGATTATTAGTCTATGATTTATAACATTATATTTATTTCGTGGAAGAAAAAAGAAAGTCATGCGTGAATTTATATGATTATTTACTTATTTTGAAGAAGACTTATGCGGTTAGCTCACCCACCCAAGTTTAGGGAGATTAATAATCATTGCACCAATTTATTAACTAGACTTTTTTTAAAACTAAATATATAATCTAAATTAATCAATTAAAAAGCTTATCATATTTTTAAAAAATCTATTTTTTTTTTGTTTACTATGGTATGCATGTAATCATTAACTACAATTAAACAAATTATAAAAAAAAAACAAAAGAAATTAAAACTTGACAAGAGATGAACAGGTTGAGCTATATATGACCCAATGTTCTCAGTCCAAGTAACTTTCGAAATGAGAAAATAACATTTTTTTTCCTAATTAACTTAGTGTTGAGAATATAATTAAATAATTAAAGTGTGTTCTCTCTAACAATTTAAACTTTTAGATGAGATGGTCACACACTTCAACACTTACTCTATTTTAATCCGTCTATTTGACACACTTAAACTTAGATTTTAGCACTGAAAGTTGTGCCAGTAGGATTCAAGATCTTATAATGACTTGTAGCTAGGCTAAGCAAACACCTGATTATAATATGATTTTTGTTTAGGAATTAATAATCACCTCTCATATATAATAATCATCTCTTAATTAGCTCTATTATAGTATATATAAACTTAATTAGACACACACACATTCATATAGTGCATGTATGCTGTAGTTGTTGCATAAATTGAAATGATGTCCAGATATATATCTCGAATATGTTTCCGTGTAAAAAGATCCAATATAATACAATTGGTAGACATCATGAAGATCGAGAGAAATGAATTCATCGATTTAATCTAAGCTATAGCTTTATAACCAAATCCCAAGATATAGCTTTTGTCCCCAATCTTTTGTCTAATCTCTTCTTCACCATTTTACTTTGTTCAACGATTTTATTGAAATTATAACTCTAACATCACAAAATATCTCATATTCGCTTTGTTTATTTTTACTTATTTATCATATTAAAAATAGATATTCATTTTTATTTATCCAGCAGTTTAAAAAATCAAGAGATAATTTATTACTTAATTCTTAACTTTTCCTTAATATCATTTCTCAAAACATTGAATTAATTATATTCAAAAAGTGATATAGTAATATTATTATTATTCTATTTGTTGCTCTCAGGGCCGTCTCGACTATAAGGCCACTAAAGCAATCGCTTGGGTCCCAAATGATTGAAAAATTGAATCATGTTTAGTTAATTGTAACATCCTTTTTTTACGTGGCTACCTATTTTGTTGACTTACTTATATTTTGGCGATTATCATGAACCCACATTTCTATTCTTACATTTACCTCTTTTAATCCCCTTTCTATCTTTATTCACTCATTATTAAATATTCTAAANTTACGTGGCTACCTATTTTGTTGACTTACTTATATTTTGGCGGTTATCATGAACCCACATTACTATTCTTACATTTACCTCTTTTAATCCCCTTTCTATCTTTATTCACTCATTATTAAATATTCTAAAGTCTACCAAATGATCAAACATTTTGCATTATGTAAAATCTTTCATTGTGTGTTTATAAAAAGATAAAATATGTTTTTGGTGTATTCTTTAAATTTCAAGCACCACATAACTATCAATATTATTTTATTATCATTATATCAATTTATCTAATTTTGACACAACTATTTCAACATCATTATTTAAACTTTTTAAATTTTTGAGCCAGGTTTTATTATTTTAACTTTATTATATTTTTCCATTAAAATTTTTCATTGTTTACATTCATACTTCATAAGGTCTGCGTACATCCAACCTTCTTGAGACTTTACTCGTAAAATTACACTATAATAAAATCAACTTTTAGCAGCAATAAATATACACGTTCACAAAGAGTGTTGAACTCATTTACCAACGTAACATCAGTTAACTGTCATTGTATCTAATGTCGCTATAGGTTGTAGGGACATTTACAAAGAGTGTTTATTGCATCTAAAAAGACTTATGTAGTGGCAATTAAACTACTGTCCTTAATTAGTTGCCATTAATTTTAGGTGTAGTATACTTTGAGTATGTTATAGTTAGAGTTATCAATATGGGCTGGCCCATCCCATCCGGGCTAACCCATACAAACTTTGAAATTTGACGGGACAGATCGGGCTAGCCCATTTTTGGTGTGGGACAGAAAATGGTCGGCCCAACCCACAAGTAAGTGGGCTACGGGCTTTGCTGGGCCACCCCTCTTTTCTTAAAAATATATTTTTTAAAATTAAATTATAATTTAAAAATATTATCATAAATATCGACAAGACAATATTACATGGTGTTAGTGTTACTATTTGTTAATCAAATCCACAAATAAAATTATCTTTATAATATATATTAAGTTTGATTTCAAGTAAAAACATAAATAGCTAAATAGAAATATTAACCTAATTGTTTTCTAATGATCATAATAAAACACAAAAACTATGACAATATTCTATAGGCTACGGCCTATGTAGTTATTCCCTAGAAATTTTAGGGAATTTTTATTTTATGTAGTACATATTTTATAAACATAATTTGTATTTAAATTGTAACATTTCAAACTTTAAACAAAATTTGAGTTTAGACTATTGTTCTTTTTAATACTCTATTTTTTATTTTATTTTTAATTAATTTTATTTGACCCACGGGCCGGCCATATCCATATTTCTCAAGCCCCACAAATCGGCAGGCTTATTCAGGTCCGGCTAAAAATTCATTTTCTTAAATTGGCTCTAAAAATCGTAGCCCAACCCTATAAAATCACGGGTTAGGCTAGGTCGGCCCAACGGGCCTAGACCATATTGACGGCTGTAGTTATAGTTTTTAAAGGAAAAATTACTAGAATACACACACTTAGTTAACATATTCTCAATATTTCCCTACTATTTTTTAAAAATACTAAAATCCCTATTATTCCCACAAAACTAAACCACCGGATACATTATTCTTGAAGAAGTCTAAACCTTACTTTCCCACCCCTAAATTTACTCCAATAATTTTTCCTCAGATTTTTCCACAACCCACGATTCCCTCTCCAAAATTTTCTCCCCCATTATTTTCAATAGATTCATTATTCCAATTTGGATTCCAAACTAATTCTCTCTCCATTCAACTAATTTCAGAGTTTGAAATAGGTAGTCTCTTCATCTTCAACTTTTTTTTCGTTTTTTTAAATACTTTCTTATACTTTATGGAGCATCCGTCTTTTAGTATTGGGATTACCCAAATAGTCACAGCCAACACTAATCGAATCTCTAATTATGAAGATTCTAACGGGGCAGAAAACAGGTCTAATAGGTTGTATGATCCTATAACAATGGCTAAGCAAAGTTCTAAGAAGTCAAAAGCTAAAAAGGAGGCACATGCAAAAACACCTAAGAAAAGGGATAGAAAGGTTGCCCTGGCCATATCTATATCTGCATTATCAACGGTATGTATTTTACTATTTTTTTTTATTTTTCTGTAATTTTATGTATTCACATGTTACTATTGGATCCACAACATTCGTTTGAGGTGGAATTTGTTCAAGATATTATGAAACAAGAAAGCGACAGTCTGCAACTATTGAATCGATTTTTCTTTACTTACACATTTGATCTGTTTTTATAATGTATCTTCTTCTTTTTTTGTAGTGACTGCGAAATATTTTTTGTTGTTTTTGTTGAATTTCTGAGCAGTGAAATCAACATCCCATCTAATGATTTTTGAAGTGACTATCTTCGCACAAGATATACAACAGTACAACACTATTATGAAAGTATGGTCTCAACAAGGCCAAGACGAAATATGTTAGGAAGAATGATGATCCTACAAGGCCAAAGAGTGACTACACTTTACCAACAGAAGATGATCTTGTTAATGTAGAATAGATTTTTATATATCGATTCACCGACAGTTGTTGACAATATTGTTTTTAAAATACATTAATTAGTGTTTTTGAGTATTTCTTCCCTTTTGAAGATACTACTTCTAAATGTGAAGAGTTTTTATGTTGAAAATTGTTTATTTTGCTTTTCATTTTGTTTTCAATATATTTAATATCTTGTTAAATTTTGTCTCTTATAAGTATAGTACACATCACTATAGTTGATACTATATTATTAGCAGATACAAGATTTTCCAAAACTTTATTATTTATATGATACACAATTACTTTCGATATAACAAAATTTATATGTATCACAACACCTGATACTATATTTTTATACTTGATACAAATTAGTTAATTTTCAATATATTTAGTACCTTTTAACATTATGTCTCTTATAAATTTGATACAAATGACTACAGTTGATACTATATTATAAGCTGATACAAATTTGCCAAAAAATATATTATGAATATGATACACAATTATTATTTATCATGCTTTCAAAATCACAAATTGATGTGTATAAGCTGATACAAATTTGCCAAAAAATATATTATGTATATGATACACAATTATTATTCATCATGCTTTCAAAATCACAAATTGATGTGACTCACAAAACCTGATACTATATAATTACAATTGTTACAATCCTATAAATTTGTAATATATTTAGGACCTTTTAACATTGGCCCTTATCCTATACACATCACAACTCTTATCCGGTACATATCACAACACTTGATACTATATTATCCGATACAATTTTTTTTAAAGAATTAAGTATCAAATTCATTATGTTAAACAAATCAATGCAATGTAATAGTATTTTCAGTACTTATTAGCAGTTACATGTACATTAATTACTTAACCAATATAACATATATTTTAAAAATAACTTTGTATCAAACACAAAACAATACACAATATGTATACCGGATTCACTTTATCAAAAATTAACAATAAAAAAATATAGGCAGAACTGAAAAACATAGCATTTCAATTAATTGAATCAGAAATTAGTAAGCTAAAAGTACTTTTTAATGTAAACATTTGTAACAGTGGAAAGAAATGTTATAATTTGAAAATTATTAGATCTGAAAAAACAAAGTACTCCACATCGCTCACAACAGTTCATGTTTGATGTTAGTTTTTTATCTGGATTTTTCTTGATCTACTGGACATTCTTTTGTATCTTGTTGGCAAGACAACTTCTTTCAAAACACAGTCCGAAACTGACCAATCACTTTTGTCCGACATTGATTCCATTGGAACTGCATAACACACTATTACATAGCTACAATTGTATCAAATATAAATAATAAACGCCCTTGACACCAAAGGTTCAAGAAGCCAAAACAACATCCCAAACCAAAAAAAAAAAAAAAACAGCCATAAAAACGAAACAAAAATAGAAACTTGTAGCTGCTATGTCCTAAGACCATCAATCTTGCAAGGATTTGCATCTTTCGACCGTAGAGAGGGTGGCTCGCTGGAATGAACCATCAATTTCTCTCCACTCCAGATTTTTTTTGGATCAAGCTTCTGCAGTTTTTTGGAAGAACAAGGAGACACAATTTGACAACTTGAAATTTTAATTTTCTAGTTATGTTACCTTTTTGTGAACGACTGATTGTTTGAAGAAAGAAATGTACGCTTGATTTGTGGGATTCCATTATAATTTCTGTTTTTAGTCCCTAATTTAGCGCAGTAAATTGATAACAGAAATCTCTAAATTAAAGTATCCACGCTTCCCAATTATGTATCTGAAAGGTATTAAAATAAATGGATTTCTGTAATTTATGAAAGAGTAGGGATATGATGTAATTTGTATGTTATATGTGGTTTGCATAATTTTTACTATTTATTTATATATGACAATTATAAAAAATAAGGTCTCTCTATGAAGTTTGACTTTAGACTCTCAAATTTGTTGAGACAACAACTATAATCACTTTATCAAGATTTTATCAAATTCAAAATTAAATAAGTAAAAATAAAGTGAGAGAATATAAAAACTCATTGTAGCATTTCAAGAACTACATATGATCACGAGTAAGATTTAAATTTCAACTTGCAAGAACTACTAACATTCTTTCACCAAACCAAAGTAGGTTAGTACTAGTAGTGTAGTATATTTGGTAGAGAGTAAAAGAGCATGCATCAATATCAATATTATAATAAGGAGTAGTTACTATTAAAAAAGGAAAAATACAAAAAAGAGAAATAATAAAAGGAGTTACCGTGCAGACAACGAAGTTGAGAAAACCAAGAATAATGCTTAGCTTTAACAANGAAGACCATCAATCTTGCAAGGATTTGCATCTTTTGGCCGTAGAGAGGGTGGCTCGCTGGAATGAACCATCAATTTCTCTCCATTCCAGATTTTTTTTGGATCAAGCTTCTGCAGTTTTTTGGAAGTACAGGGAGACACAATTTGACAACCTGAGATTTTAATTTTCTAGTTATGTTACCTTTTCGTGAACGACTGATTGTTTGAAGAAAGAAACATACGCTTGATTTGTGGGATTCAATTATAATTTGTGTTTTTAGTCCCTAATTTAGCACAATAAATTGATAACAGAAATCTCTAAATTAAAGTATCCACGCTTCCCAATTAAGTATCTGAAAGGTATTAAAATAAAGGGATTTTTGTAATTTATGAAAGAGTAGGGATATGGTGTAATTGTATGTTATATGTGATTTGCATAATTTTTACTATTTATTTATATATGACAATTATAAAAAATAAGGTCTCTCTATGAAGTTTGACTTTAGACTCTCAAATTTGTTGAGACAACAACTATAATCACTTTATCAAGATTTTATCAAATTCAAAATTAAATAAGTAAAAATAAAGTGAGAGAATATAAAAACTCATTGTAGCATTTCAAGAACTACATATGATCACGAGTAAGATTTAAATTTCAACTTGCAAGAACTACTAACATTCTTTCACCAAACCAAAGTAGGTTAGTACTAGTAGTGTAGTATATTTGGTAGAGAGTAAAAGAGCATGCATCAATATCAATATTATAATAAGGAGTAGTTACTATTAAAAAAGGAAAAATACAAAAAAGAGAAATAATAAAAGGAGTTACCGTGCAGACAACGAAGTTGAGAAAACCAAGAATAATGCTTAGCTTTAACAAGACACACGAGTTTGAGCCTCTTGTCAACGCCATTGTCCCATGAGTCCCCCCACCCCCCATCCCCTCTGTCCCACTAGTGTCCCGCCGTCACTCTATTGACCACCCACCAGACCACCCCTCAAAATTTCTACTTTTTTACGAGTTTAAGTTTTATATATCGAGCAATAATTAATTGATTTGTTTTAATTTCAAGTTTGATATAGTTATAAAATGTGTGTATTTTTTTAAAATCCTATTTTATTAAATTATAGTGAATATATTGTTATAGTATAACAACATGAAGAATTAACTAATTATAATATATTACATTACACTTATTATAATGTGAAAAGATTTAATTAAGAAGTTAGAAAAACAGAAAAGAAAAGGAACAAAGGAATGAAACAAACATTTGGTGGATTTTGGCGGCCTATGTGGGGGTGTGAACACGTGGCAAGTCTGGTCAGCAAATGTTGGTGCCACGTGGGATGTGCGACCGTTAACGTTGGTTAGTGCACTCTCTTGTGTCCCTTCCAAGAGTAACAATGGAGGGTCTAGCACATGCAACAATGTCTCTATAATGTCCTTTTCTCTATATCCATCTCCATAACACCAATTTATATTCCTTATTTCTTTTCTTTTTTCTTTTCCTTGTACGAATTCATTGTCCATTAGTAGAGGCAGAGTCGGTATTTCAATAACTTTGATCAAAATCTTAGTTGAATGATGATTTGAGACTTGAAATCGAGGTTTGAAAGTTCATATAGATTTGAATGATGATTTGAGACTTAATTGGATGATTTAGACGGATTTTAAGAAACTCAGGAGTGATTTCAACACTTCAATTACAAACTAATGAGTCTAAAGATTAAGAAATGATCACGATCAAATAGGTGATCAAACGAATCCTAACATGTTTGTAGGGTGTTTGCATTCTGAAGGATTTAGGTGAATTCATTCATCAAAATTGAACAGATGGACACACCAATTTTTTTAATTGTTGGTGTTACCACTTGATGTGTTAGGGGTACGAGCAAAGACGTTTGTTCTTCTTCCGTAACAAAATGCATAAATATTACTCCCTCTGTCTCATTTTATGTGAAGTAGTTTGACTCGGTGCGGAGTTTAAGAAAGTAAGGAAGATTTTTAAAACTTGTGATCCAAAATGAATGATAGAAATTTGTGTGACCGTAAATCATTTTATTAAGAGTAAAATAGATATTTTATAATTAAATTGTTACTTAATATAAAAATATGTCATTCTTTTTTGGACCAATTAAAAAGGAAAATAAGTCAAGACAAAGGGAGTATATGTACCTAGCTATATTCAAGGTCGGTCAAAAAGATAATGAAATATCAGTCACTATTCATATATCATTTCCCCGTTAACGTGTTTCATCTAGTATGTACAATAAATGTAGTGCTAACTGCTAAAATCTTTCATGTCTCAAATTAAAATACATCTCTACCGACAACTTTGTTTATTATTCTATCTTTTTTTAAGTTTAATGTCTTATACTCATATTAGATCCTGACTAATCTAAATTCATTTTAAAAGTGCTCTTTAGCTAACAAAATTAAAATGCCTGATGGACTAATAAAACCAATTCAAAGACTTTCTAATGCATCATGATTCATGACTATGCTTTGAGTCAATCTTGCATGTTTTTTTTTTTTTTAGAAAAGACATATATCACTAAAAATATATATTGTAATATGTATGTTTTATTTTTTCGCACTCCTTCTGTTTCAATTACTTAACTACTAGTACTATTTTATGTAATCATTTAATACCAAGTATAGTATGAAAAATTAGTAGTCATAAAATTCTCTTCATGATTTTCTTTAATAAATCAGTAAAATAAAATATTTATATTTGATATATGAGCAAAATAAAATGAAACAAATTTCGATATAAAACTTTTTACTCCCTTCATTATTCAGATACAAATAGGCTTCCTGCATCCTCAAGGATATATCAACAGCATGATATGAAAATATTCCCATTTAACCTATACAGAGGCGTAGCTACTATAAGTAAAATGATACACAAGGTGATTAAAAAAATATTTTGAATATTCTTGATAGAATAAGGTGTTATAACCCAGTGCTTTTAGATGCTTTGGAAGAGCCCTAAGTGCTCATGTATTCAAATCTCACTGACAATAAAAAAAATTCCTTTTTCTTGGACACTTTTGATGAAATTCCTGGCTCCGACATAGAACCTATATCTAATTGATCAGTCTGTTTTATATATATATATATGAAGCATGCATGTGGAAGAAACTAGGGACATGTATAAACGCGATATATAAAATGTTGGATGACATATATGTATATATCAATGTACGTAAAAAGGTTTTTCACTTTTTGCATAGTACCTTTAAATAGAATAATGTTTGTTAAGGATTTTCAAGATAACAGATGGTGGAACCAAGCGAGAAACCAGGAGCTATTAACCACAAAACCATAGTTTTAACTTCATACGAGGACAAAGCCAATGAATAATTACCTTGGTCGATACAAATATCGGACAGGCTCTTGCTTCTTTGTATCTCTCGTTTTGCCCACTCGATTTGTTTTTTCTTTGAAAAAAAAAACATATTTCTATATATAACTATCTAAACATTTATGACTTATTTCAAACCATGAATTTCTAAATATTTTAACATTTCTTGTTCAGTTAAATATTTTCACATAAATTAGACGAGAAGAAAAGAGTATATTATATGTTTGGGACCCAATATATTTGAAAGAGACATATTTGAGGCCACCCATATCTTTATTTTGCCATCTTACTCCTATCTCCCTTACATTTGCATGTTCTCCTATCAAATCCCTTTAAGTTCTTCCATAGTCAGCATTTAATGCTCATTTTTCTTGCTTAAAGTATTTATATATTGGTAGTACGCACAATCTTCATTCAAAAATTCAGCAAAGTACCAACAATTAACAATTTTAATTTCATCTTGTTTGAATCAGTACACTTCAAACATATATATAGTAGAACCAATTAACGGGGATTTTCATTTCAAATGTCAATCACCAAAATCACTACTCTTCTCATGATGATTTTCCTTCTTTTTCATGCATGTAATGCTCGCTCACTTGGTGTCCTCAACAAGGTTTGTTTTATTTCTATCTATTAATATTTTCACTTTAATTCTTGATCTCTAAGAAATTAGTAATAACAATAACGATAATATAACAATTACAATAAGTAGGATAAGAGGGAGTTGCTCGGATGGTAAGCACCCTTCACTTCCGACTTTAGAAGGTTGTGAGTTTGAATCACCAAAAATATCATTTTAGCCCTATTTGCGTAGGATTACAATTTTAAGATGAAGGGGATCCAAAAATGTCATGGACAACGAATATTCATATAACCAACCCTTACTTGCCTATCGTTATAACTCTATTTCTAAGACAATTTGTGTATTAATTATATCTTGATATATTTGCAATTTAAATAGTAATTTCTCTCTTATCTTTTTGCAGAATGAAGAGAAACCAAATAATGGTAGGGTTTCCAGTACCCCATGGGATGCAAAAGCAAAACAGTCATCAGCACAGCCAAATAAAAGTGTGAAGGAAAATAATGAAAAAGATCACTATGGAGTTTCAGTCACTTGGAGGGTTCATCAACAGAAAAGGGAAGATCCACCACCAGAGTTTAACTTGGATTATTTACCAGCAAGAACACATCCTCCTGTTCACAATTAGTTAACAGGCCCCGCGCGCGCGGATGATTAGTTTTCTGATCCAGTATCTAACATGAATTTTCACATGTTAAATTGAAGAATCTCTTAATCATGAATTGTTGCAAAAGTGAGAGTACTACTTTTCTTGTTGAATTTGGTCTCCAAACAGAATTGTACAATTTTTTCTATGCTGATATATATATATGGCAACAAACACATATTCCCAATTATACAATGTCAAGTAGTCAATATAATTCCATCAGAATTTGTTACATATCGTCAAGGTAGTTAATTGTAACTCAGATAAATTATACTAGGGACTTAACAATTATATATTTACCATTCATTCTAATTGTGTGAAGATATTTTACATTGTTCATATCATAATATGTGAGTCAGGACTAGGACACGTATACAATGGTTTGTTGAAGAGGAGCAATAAGGACAAGAATGGGAGTAGAGACTAGAGAGGGGTAGGTATTGATTGGCAAAAAAAATGGGTGGTAAAATGTTTGTATACGTTCGTTAATTTGAATAGGAACTTGCAGTCTTATCGTATATATTTTAATTTCTTTTGCGTACTAAGAATATATTTTCCTGTATTATATTTGGCTTTTCTCTTCATCTATAATCAATTATATTGTTGTTTCTAGCTGTTGATATATATACCAAGATCCGTAAATGAAATTAAATCAGTGGTGACATAAATCAGAAAAGATCCTTTGCAAGTTCTAATTGAGTAGAACAATAATATGTAGTAATATATTCTGTTCTAGTATGTCATTCTCATATCATTAAGAAATTAATGAATGGACCTCTTTCATTGTTTGCACCAAATTGACCCAAAAAATCATAAGCGAAAAAATTTGTCAAAAATTTTAAAAGGGAATATCAAATTTTTTAAAATCAAAAGGGTAAAATTGCTTCTGACGAAGCGATTTTCCTTTGACACAATATTGACGCCGTTACATGTGAATGTTTGAGTTACAATTAAAAAAAATAAAAATTAGAGGGGGAATTTCGCTGCCTTGTCAGCGATATTTTAATAAAAACGCTGCCAAGGCAGCGATTTTCAAAAAAAAAAAACGCTCCCAAGGCATTAATAGATTTTGTTTTTAATTTTTTTTAAAAATCGCTGCCTTGGCAGCGTTTTTATTAAAAAAAAAAAAATCACTGACAAGACAACAAAATTCCCCCTGTAATTTTTTTTTTTAATTGTAACTCAAACATTCACATGTAATGGCGTCAATAATGTGTCAGAGGGAAATCGCTTCGTCACGAGCGATTTTTCCCTTTTGATTTAAAAAAAAATTGATATGCCCTTTTGAAATTCTTGACAATTTTTTTTGCCCTTTTGACTCTGGAATTGTATATATTCTATTCTAGTATGTCATTCTCACATATCATTAAGAAATTAGTGAATGGACATCTTTCATTGTTTGCACCAAATTGACCCAAAAAATCATAATTTTTTGGCGGAATTAAAAGAAAAGAGCAAGTAATTAAAAATTAGGCATGTCAAAATGGTTAATTAAGCAAGACTATAAATGACAGGAAGGACAACCTTTAAGAAGAGGTGTTATCTAACATCGCTTTAAAAATAATATGTATTTAAATTGAACGATACATATACATATAGTAAAACAAATACAAGCTTGAAAATAATACAAAGGAAATAAGAACAATTTGTGAGGAACAAAAGCCTCAAGACGAAGACGAGAGGGAGTTGCTCGGATGGTAAGCACCTCTCACTTCCAACCTGAAGATTGCGAGTTTGAGTCATCAAGAGAGCAAAAGGGGTGGGAGCTCCTAGGGAGGGTAAAAAAAAAAAGCCTCAAGACGACCAACATAATTTTAGACTCAAACTCATTTATAAAGTCGAATTGTGATAATAGATCGACACTGCTCGAGTAAAATCACTGATTAAGCACATTTAAAGCCTTTAGGCACTTTCTTTCCACAAGAATTCAGAACTACACTGATGGCAATAGGAACTTTAAGCTTAAGGACACCCAAAACATTTGCCTTTATGGCAGTGCATAAGCACAAAGCAGCTTCAACATCTGCTATTCCTTCTAAAAGAGCACAACATTTGCTACTTGGTTTTGCCCCAATGACTTCATGAACTAGCCCAAGCCAATCTCCACAAATACCAAACTTTAGGGTATCTTTGGGGCACTTGGATGGTGCTTTTGTTGGTGTTGGAGGGCATGGTATATTATGAGATGAAGCACAAGTGAAAAACACTACATTGAACAAAATTAAAAAAGAAATTACCTTAGATCCAAACATTTTTAGTAATTAACTAGCTAGCTAAGCTTGTACAAATATTTTGATGAACTTGTGTACCAAATTTAGGTTGATCATTTGGGATTTATAAGGGTTCAATTTGTAGGGTACAATAGGTATCCTAATTAGTGGTCAATTATGGTTCTGAGGATAGTGTGGGGGTAACATAGATATTTGTATGAAATGAAGATAAGGAATAAATTGGAAGTGAATGAAGTTCACAATTATAGCATGTTATGTCATTTTTGGCCAACTATATAGTATAACCATGTGCATTTTAGGGCTACAAGTCCTACAAAATCAATTGGTTATCTCAAATTTAGATTCCAATATATATATATATATATATATATTTAACGAGATGATTTTCGAATTCTTCTGCTTTATTCATATGGAATTGATTACTAAGAAGGCAAATGTAGATATTTGAGTAGTAGCCTATTGATGGAGATGTTTATGTCATTAAAAATATATATTATAGGTGTATGTTTAATTAAAGGGGAAATTACATAAATCACATACTTTTAAGATAAAATTACAATTTATCCCTTAAAAGTTTATAATTACAGAAATTCCTCAAACGGATATAATAATATAAGTGTTGATACATGCGCGAGATACAATAATATAAGTGTTGATACATTAATCTGATGCACGAGATACAATAATATAAGCGCTGATACATTAATTTGATGTGCGAGATACAATAATATAAGCGCTAATACACTAATTTGATGCACGAAAATGAGAGATTTTGGAGATTTATAAAACTTATAAGGGATAATGGTAATAAATAAACTAAAAGGTGGGATTTCTCTAATTTTTCCTTAATTAAAATGACGCTGCTATAGAACTAAATGAAAATGGGAGCTCGTAACAAAACTTTTGCTGGAACACCGGTTCAACAAAGCGTTTTAATGTTTATTAGTTATTTTAAACCAGGGTTCGAATCTTGTTCTTATTTCGTTTTCTTTTTTTCCACTTTAACATTCTCGTAGCTTCCTTCACTTTCTTTACATTTAATTAGTCTCTTGTCGTCTTCTTAATATTCCTTCCCGTTTTAATGTATTTGTCTTACTTTCTTGCTTAGTCTATCTCAAAAAAGATATTTCAGTTTTTTTTTGGTAATTCTTTAATTTCAATTTTTTACATGACATATTTAAGACTACAAAATTTAAAAATATCTCATTTCCAAAATAAATTTAATACCACATGAACCAAGAGTCTTTTTTTATTTTCTTAACTACAAAAATCTCTTTTACTTGATCAAAATCCAAAATAAATTAGACTGACACCATATTCAACCTCCGTGGTGATAGACTCACATTAAAGATAACAGTAAATCGTATAACTTTTAAATCTTAGATTCATCACTAAAAAGTACACATAATATTTGAAGTCCGAAGAGATGTTCTATAGACTTAAGTACTTAGGTAAGATACGACTCTCATCGAGTCCTTCTATTTATTTTTCTTCTAATTTGACTATTTGAGTTCTTGTCCTCACAACTAGAGAAAAGAAAAGGAAAAATATAATTACTAGTATTTTTTTACTTTTTTATAATCATGGTATTAGGACTAAATTTGCACGCACCCTCACAACTATGTTAATTATATAAGATACCTTTTGCCTAGCTCTCATCAACACAATTGCTGAGGAACTTTGTCCACAAGATATCAATGAATAAAAATAAATCGCTTAATTTCATTGGGTCCATGGGTTATAAGATAGAAATGAATTCATAGACTTTTTACTGATAATCTTATTTATAAAAATCTAAACTAATACAAATCACATCACTATCAGCTCCTTCCTTATCTGTGTTAGTTTGTTAATTATCCAATCACCAACATTTACATGTTGGAAGTCAAAGATTTCCCTTCTTTACTTTACTATGAGTTGGAAAGTTGACTCTTGGGGAAGGGGTTATTATGACCATTATTTTAAGTAGAAAAATAAATAAAATGAACTTGGAAGACAAGATATCCAATTTAGAAACAGTTTCATGTATTTCCCAATTGATATAAATACGATAGCTCTCATACAAAACTAGTAACTAAGGCACAAAGACAATTAACAAAATTTCAATTAATATCTACAATCATAAATGGGCAGTGGAAGAGGCTTTACATTCATTTTGGGCTCTCTTTTTGGAATCTATGTTGCCCAACACTACAGAGTTCCAAGAATAGGTGACTGGGCCCATTCTGGTTGTGTCAAGGCCCGTGAGCTTGAACAGGCCTATCGCAGGCCCGAGAATTTCAATCCTAATGAACGTCATCGGGCCCATGAGCTTGATCAGGCCTATCGTAGGCCCGATTATTTCAATCCTAATGAAGGTCATCGGGCCCATGATTGTTGGTTCCGGGCCAAGTATCATGAGAGGAACTATCGGAGGCCCGAGAATTTCTATGGTAATGAAGCTGGTGAAGAAGAGAACAATGAAGTTGTCCATCCGAGGCCCATGAATCTCAATAGGCCCAAGACTTTAGATAACAATGAAGAACAAAACAATAATAAAGTTCTCGATCAAGATTGGGCCAGGCCCATGGATCCTAATGAAGTTAGTGATAAACCGAACAAGAATAACGCTGTCCATCCTAGCTGGGTCAGGCCTAGAGATCTCAACAATAAGCCTTATAAAAACAATGGGCCGGAGAATTTCAACCCAAATGAAGGTGGTCAAGAGTGATTCGTTATTTATGTTGGGGGACTCAGATATCTCTAAAATAAAGAATAGTTTAAATTTCTTATATAAATCTAGTTAAGAGTGTTTTGAGAGTGAGAGTGTTTGTTTGTATTTAAGTTCTTGTAACTATGTGTGAAATATAAATCTTGTTACCTTTCCTTTACAATATTTGACTAGAAATATGATTTATTATTTATTTGACGAAACTTACCAAAACAAAATCTAGTTAGGTGGAAAACTTATTGAAATGTTTGATTACAATTTAACTGGAGCTCTGCTCTTGTATATTTATTGAGGTTAAATAAGACGGCAGAAGTAAGATTCGTTGTAGTCAAGTGGTAATTCAATAGTTTAAATGACACAAATATCCCTTAATGGATTGTTTTAAAAAATTTGTCTTCAACAATTGAACTTATGCCTAATGAAGAACAAGTTCTTTAAAAACTGAAACCACGACATGAGATAAATTATGATATAAAATATATATATTTATGCCTCACAATTTTTATTTGTTACTAGAGTCATAAATTAAAGATTAGCACAAAATAAGGTCATAAGTGCCAATAACCCCAAAATCAATTATAATGAAAAACAAAATCTAATATATTCACAATGGTACGAGTTGATTGAGAATTGGGATTTGACTCTTGGAGAAGGGGTAACATTTAAATAAAAACAAATTATAAAAATATTACTTGGAGGATAAGATATTGAACTAAGTAATTATATATATAGAGATCATCCATCACCTCATGGCGATTAAAAGAAAAATCTTTGGTTGAATTTCAACAAACAAATAAGTAAAAGATGGGCCTCTTCAGATTCATGTTGGGTACTCTGTGTGGAGTATATATTGCACAAAACTATACAGTGCCCAAAATCAATGAGTGGGCCCAATCTACATATGTGAAGGTTAGGGAGCTTGAGAAGGCCCACCGTAAAACACAGAATTTTGATGGATACAAACGAGGCCCAGGCCCAACTAAACCAGACCCGACCCCATCAATGGGTAAGGGGTAGAGACGACATTACCAAATTAAGTATTTTACTAAGTTGGAGGTGGGTTTTTTTTTCAAGATAATAAATTATTATTTGTTTTTATTGTTATTGTCAACAATCTTCATACAAATATTTTCCTATTTTTGCATTATTTTTGGTCTCTTCTAGGTTCCAAAAAAGTGTGTTACTACTTTTTATCCATGGTAGATGTATTATCTTTTCTTCTTATTTTATATCATAATGATGAAGGGCTTACTCTCGATTTTGTTATTATATTATATAACTTGAAAACATCATGAGAATTCAACTAGTAAATACTAATTAAACAAATACTTTAATCCCTCCATTACAAATGGAGAGCTAAGAATGGAACAGAGTCACATAATAAGAAAACTAGAATTGATAACAGCAAAACTAGATCACACAAAGTTAAAATTATTTAAAAAATCAAATAAAATCAGTGGAGGTACAACAAAAATTAATGAAAAACAAATATACAAAATAAAAGAAAAATCCTCAATCAAATAAGTTGTGTTTTCATAACATTTATTAAATATAGTGATTTCTTATTTTATATTGATACCTACCCTCCCTCTTTCAAGATGATTTCCTTGATACCCTCTCCATCTATTTGTGAATATAGAAATTTTCACCGATTTCGTCAATCTATTTGTGTATATGGAAGTTTTCATCGATTTCATTATTTTGTATTGATACCCTCTCAATCTATAAGACACTTTATATAACTTTTTTTAAAAAAAATAATAATACTTAAAAATAACTCTTTTTATACAAACGGAACAAAAAAATAAAAATAGAATTCTTGTGATTTTATTTTTGGTCATTATATTGTATACCATCTTTTGTAAAAAGATAAGGCCAATTCCCTCATGTTGTATCTATGTTGAAACATAAAAAACAGCATTAGTATGAGTATTTTGGGCGAACCTACCCTTTGTCTTAAAGGACACCCATTAGTCGGAAAATTATGTTGTATATAGAGGTCAAATTTTAGTTTAATAAATATAAATACATAAATTGACACCTCTTGAAACTAGTTGAAGGTTTAGTTTATTGGTTAATGTATTGCAAAAACTCAACGAGGTCATGTGTTCAAACATTACTTAACCTCATTATAATTTTCTTTACTATAACCATTGACACCCCTTAACGTTTTGAGAAATATTCCAAATTAACATAATAATTTTTTAGAAGTTTTATCACCTAACTATCTCAATGTCTATGGCTAAATATAATTATATAGAACGTCATTTAAAAAAAAAAAACATTTTAATTTTTTAAATTTATAGAATATCGAATTTTCCTTGCACTATCATAAATTGCTTAGTTGTGCCCTATGGTACAGGGTCAATGGCAAAAAGCCAAAAATGAGTACTTTTTCTAACACATTACACATGTATATGTTGTAGGGTGATATTATATATAAAAAAAATTCCTCCTTCCTTTATTTCTTTTTAAAACAGTTTTGCAACTAATGAACCAATAAAACCATGAACAATTTGAATATATAGTTAAAATCTAGAAAAATTATTTAATAAGCCTTCAATGTTTGGGGCTTAAGAATATGGAAAAATTACACGATTAAGCAAACCTATACTAGTTAATTAGTTATTATAGCTAGAGTTTATTTTAATTACCACTCGCCACCAATTTTTGGTTATAATTACGTTGCTTACCTTTTCTGTTTGTATAAGCGTGTAGTTGTCCCTTTCCATATATACAAATGATTCCTTCTCTTTCTTCATAATCATTTACCTTATTTTCTCCTTAAATCCCTCAACACAAATTGATTTCATAATTTGAAAATTTAAGTTCTTCCCTCTCAAATCGCGCTTCCTGATTTTTAGGGTTGTTATGCAGTTAAGTTTCTTCCTTTTTTGTGGTTTCATTCTTAACCTTTTGATTTGTATTTATATATAACTGCAATTTCATATGATTTTTCAGATTTATAATTAGATACAATCAAAATTATAGATGAAGAAACATCCAATATAGCTTTGGAAGATATTATGACAATTATATAAGTACAAATCAGCTATGAATTATACATATACATATATTTGAGTACAAATCAATTGTCACTACTCCTTTTATACAATTACAGCCGAAAATCGCTCATTGATACAAGCAATAATTTCACATAATAAATAATTATCAATCAATTATACATATACAAACACTAATTCCACCAATAAAATAGAATATGTGAATTATACATATACAAATATAATCAATTGTCAGTGTCACTACTCATTTTATACAATTACAAATGTAAATAGCTAATTTATACCGACTCTAATTCCACATAAACTACAGTCACCAATCAATTATACATATACAAACACTAATTCCATCAAAAATAAAACAGACCTATACATATACAAAATATATAAATACAAACCACCTTTGAAGAATCTGTTTATACAATTATGTATGAAAATAACTAATTTATACAAACACTAATTCCACATAAACTACAGTCATCAATGAATTGAATCAATCAATAATAATTTATACAATAACAAATAGAAATCAATTTATACATTTACGGAAGGAAGGAAAGTCATATTTGGTATGAAAGTCTAAGGAGATACTGTTCCATGAATTAAGGGATTGTTTACCTTTTTCCAATCGAAATTACCGTCATTATTTTTTAAAAAGTTTGGATTTTCGTTTTGTATAAAATACCAAATAATAGTGAATTATACAAATACGCTTGCCTATTACCAATAAAATTGTAGCTACATCATGTAAATATGTAAACTATAGCTAAGGAGCCTAATTAAGTTTATTCTCGTGGCTATATGCGAAATTTACTCAAAGAATATTACCCAACACGATGATCAAGTTATCAAGAGTCCAGTCAGTCCATGCAAAATGTAATTTAAAGGGAAAATATTTTCTAGCTAGTCACTTTGCTGTTTGTGTACAAGTTAAATTAGTAATCAATTTTTATTTTCTTTTTTAATGGTTCTTGTGCTGTATAAACTTAAATTACATGGTATTTTGAATTGTTCAACTATTAATTATGTTTCGTTGGCCCATTAAAAAAAAAAGAGTTCAACTTACTACAAACTATCTGAGTCACAATTTGACACAAACAAAACAAATAATAGTTGTCTAATTTACTTTGGATTTGGAATCTTGGAGAAGGGGTCAAAAAATATTATTTTTTTAAAAAAAAAGTTCTTGGAGAACAAGATAACGTAACAAACGTTCCTATAAATCAAAGTCCAAAATTTTGCAACTAAAAAATCAAAAGCAAAGAAACACCATCTCTTCAACAATTCAATTGAAGATGGGATTAATCGGGACGACAGTAACATTCATGGCGGGAACTGCTTTTGGTGTATATTTGTGTCATACTTATGATGTTCCAACTTTCAACCAATTTAAGGAGGCTGCTATTGTCAAGGCCAAAAATCTTGAAGAGACCTACAATCCTTATGGCAAATCCAACAAGGTTGATACTCAACAAAAACCAGTTTTCTTTGACGATCGAAAACAACAATAGTTTTTGATTATTTGGTATTTTTGAGTTATTATTCCACAATCAAGGGAGTTTCTTCTTTTTATTTGTCCTAGTACAGTTTGAAATTCCATGTTTTAGCAATTCAGTTTCTTCACAAACTTTTTACTTTTTTTCTGAATTTATGTGATCTTGTACACACATTCTGTTCAAATAAACTCGAGCAATTAACCTGCGAAAGAATATAAAGTTTATAATTCAAGAAAAGCATGGGAAATATTTTTTGAAGAATATTTGTTCACAAGAATCAAATAAGTCCAATGAATAAGAAGGTTGTATCCATTACCTACCCCTAGATCAAATCGAAAAATCAAGTCTTCGAATGCCCATAATGGACTAATAACATTTTTACACTATAAATGACTGCATAATGACCTACTTCTAATGCACAAAGTCTGTGAAGAGAAAGGGGAATAGAATTCTCGAATGCCGTTTAAGTTTTTCTGGGCACGCAACTAATGAACCAAAGAGCATCTCCTTCCAACTATGTCTTCTTGATCAGATACCCAACCAAAAGACCTATAAGACCAATCAGCACGACAAACAACATTGAGACGCCACCAGCATTGCTTTTGTTGATTTCTTTTCTTACCAGCTCCTGCAAAATTGTACAGTAAGAAGCTGTATTTACAATCATCCAAGGAAAATAATCATAACATAGAATTCATGCACAATATAAAACAACTAATTATAATGACATGATAATTTTGGCATGGGTTACAATTCTATGGTCTTAACTGGAACTACATATTTCCTTCATTCTGTAGGGAATAGGGACTCTGTAGGCACCCTTTATCCAAGAATATAATATCACACAACCTTTTTCTCATGAGTAAAGATCACACCTTCTAAATCAAATTGATGTGCAATTAGCTAAGGAAATATCACATTTCAAACTAATGTTCTTCCCAATCACATTATACAAGCGAATACACAAGCAATATTACATCTAACTGCTAGCATGTGTTCCCAAGTTGGTAATTATACTAGTATTTAAAGCACAAAAAACTTCCCAAGAGTACTCCCCAGAACAACTCGTTTAACTGCAGGTATATAAAGTCACCTCCTCATCATAACCACTCACAACTGAAACCACTCAGAACTCTGGTTCCTTCCCCTCTTTCAAACCCCCTATTACTACAAGAACAACAACATACCTAGTGTAATCCCATGAGTGGGCTCTGGGTAGGGTAGGATGTAGGTAGACCTTACGATCTTACCCCTACCTTTGTGGGATAGAGGGGCTATTTATGGTAACATATATGGTCAAGAAAAAGGCGATGCATAGGTACCAACCACTAACCACCACTTCACTCGAAAAAAAATTCCGATGACGATAGTGTCCGTGGTAGCTTACAATCAGCCATTTCACTCAAACTTCTATAGTTCCATATGTGAACAAGTAAGAAAATGTCAAATTAATATCACCCATGGTTAACAAATTATTACCTCAAACTAGGGCAAACAAGGAAATTTCACCAAACAGAATGCATGCACTAGACTCCAGATATGTCTTCATGTCCAACAAGCAATAGGAATTCCCTCCATCATTTCAAACCAGTATTTTATGAAGAGAGAACATCACCATCACAAGGAATAAAGTGGCAAAAGTAGAAGCTACTTGAAGCATCATCACTATTATTCACTAAAAGATCATTCTTTTATCATATTCATCAAAACAAAGATACTTTCATCCAGCCACAATCAAGCAAATAATAAATGAACTTTAACCAAGAGATGGGGAAAGAGTAGAATTTGATAAAGCAAATTCAAAAAGTGACAAGTCAAAAACTGGAAGACTCATAATTTCATAAGGTCACTAAACGTACCAATTCCTGACGTAATTTCTGATTTTGTTGAAGAGCAGAAGCTTTCTCATCAGTCAACCTCGAAATCAAAGACCATGCCTAAAGTGAAAGTATTTGTTAAAGATTGTTCATAAACTAACTTGATAAAAACAGCTTTCAGTTGAAATACATTGTGCCAGGAAGTAGTTGTAGGAAGTAAGGATATTCAATCATCCAGGAGAAATCAACAGAAGAAAATTGTGCTAGCTGCTACTACAGATCATACATGTTAAGCTTCAACTTGAAAAATTGTGGATGTCAATATGTCCTTGACGATCAACGAAATCAAATTGGGGTAACAGGAAGCACCAGACTCATTAACTCACATTGGGCCTCGGTTGAAGGCTAAAGATGATGTCACAAAACTACACAATGCCCATATGGTCTTTTTCCCAAATATACAAGAGCGAAAAAACTGAAAAGACATATTTTTATGGTTCAAAAGTTCAATAATTACTCAATAGAATAATTCCGATCACAATTTTCTCATGTTTGTTTTTATTAATGTCAATAACTTGATAGAATAATTCTGGCTCTCTCAATTTTCTCATGTTTATGTTTTATTAATGTCAATAACTCTTAAGTTATAACTAGTTATTTGACTACTTTTATAAGAGATAAAGGTGATTGAGTATCTCCAACAGTTTCCTGTTAATAATTCACACAAATATCTCATTGTTACCTGGTTAATTTTTAGCTTCTTCATCTACAAGTATCACTTTTATTTTCAAAATTTCTTGTGTGGATTCTATTGACAAAATTAAAAAAGTAGATCTTCTTTTCCAATATATCAATAAAATGCCCATATAAATATTATATTTAATCAGATTATGTGAAGAGCTCGCTAAGTGTTTGATGATTTAAGAAAATCTGAAAAAGGTTTTTTAAAAAAGGAGGGGAAGAGAAAGAGCACTCATGATATTCTAATTAGAATGACCAGAATCTAACACAAGGATAGACCATTCTACTTGTTATCAGCACAGTACCTGGATGATCAGCAATTATTTTCAAAGAAATCAACTCCAGAACATGATAAATCATGATTTCGTCCTCCCAAGTCCCAGCCTTTAACACCATTATAGTCTTATCTTTGTTTTGTAAAAAAATAAAAAATGAAAAGGAAGTACGAAGACAAGATTCTTAAATGTTTGCTCATTATCCTAACATTAGGTAAAATTATTCATTGCATCTGGAACTACATAAATTCTGTGGTCCCACAATGTGTTAACCTTACTTATTACTTCTTTCTAACTTCTCATCTCAGCCTTTTCTGCACTCATAGATAAAGGCCTTCTCCATATGTCCAAAAACATAAATCAACCCATTAGCCATCATCACAAACACAGCGAAATGTGTCAAATCTTGAATAACCATGTGGACTATTGTACTGTGGACAAACCTCTGTAAAGTTTTATTCACATCAGGGAAAGACATTCAAATTACAATAAATATATACCTTGCCTAAATTACAAAAAGTGAAAATGTGTGTATTGGATAGACTCAATGTTAGGCATGATTTAATGAATTCAGGAAGATCTATTATCCTTCTGTTATGGGTCAGAGATAAGTACATAAAGCAAACTAAATACTCCAGGTTACCTGACACTTGGGACTCGATTCTGAAAATTAACCTGTGAACATGCTATTGTCAACATTTGGGTGGTAGTTATAATGACAAATGTTGGAGAAAGAGCTGAAATCGGTATTGGGGTTCTTGGTTAAAGTTATCCATCTTGGAAATTTTCCATAAGGAGTCCCAATGGAAAGCTAAAAAAGTGGCATTGGAAAGAATTCTGGAGGGCAAAGGAAAGGAGAGGATATCGTGACAGTATTGATAAGCAGATAGACTTAATTGTAAAGAGGTATCATAGGAAGAACAGAATTACTTAGACCTCCATGCTTATGTGAATACTCCTTTGAGATACAGCCCACCACTTATACTACATGTTTTAAACCACAATCATGTCAACAGAAATTATAAATTTCATTCTAATTTAACCTTACAATATATTAGAATTTGCTTAAATTTTAAGAGACGAAAAATGAAGAAAACCAAAGATTGGTTAACCTTTAATGGGTTGACCCAACCCATTCATATCTCTAGGTGGGTCACTAACCTCCCTTGTCCACAGCTCTCATGGCCCAGCAAGGCTCCCTTTTCCCAACTTACTCCATGCCCCAGCAAACCTTTCCAACCCCCTCCTTCCCTCAACCTTGTCATCCCTTCTCTTAACCATATCCAGCCGTGCCATCGACCTCCACTTCTCCCACTCTTGACCTATATTACCAGCCCTCTCTCAGGTCCCCAAAAGTGCAAGTTTCACCATCACCATGTCTATTTTGATCAGGCATTTAAGTAAATTCTCAACTTGCCGTCCAGTTCTAACAAAATGATACAAATCGGGAGTTGCAAAATTAACTTCTTTTCGGAATGAAAGAGAAAGTATTCTTTCTTTGCACTCGTTTAAGAAGGTTAGAGGAAGAGGTTCAGAAAAGACGCTGAAATGGCACATAAAGAATTCTGAAATCTTGTGCCGACGCAGAGAAATTGTGGAGCTGAAACCATCCAAGAAAGATACCAGACGGATCAGGGTTCAACCGCTAGATGAACTTCACAAATATCTGGCATGGGAAAAGCAGGAACCTATCAGCTTGTACCAAATCTACAGAGCATTCACCTTTAACTTTCAGTTGCAGGGGAGGAGGCATCTGGTTTTTCAGAAAACAAGAGGAAAGGTTCATTTAGTTTTGCTAAATTTATGAGGAAGCACTTGAGCCGGGGATCTTTCAGAAACAGCCTCTCTACCTCCACAAGGTAGTGGTAAGGGTTTTGCATCCACTCTACCCTCCCAGACCCCACTTGTGGATTACACTGGGTATGTTGTTGACATAAAGTCACCTAAACTTCAATAGAAACCCAAAATTATCATCCATTCCGTTAGGCATCAAGCTGCTGATAAGGCACTATGAAAGGAAAATTTTTTACTGCACTGTCAGGTCAGGATCATTATGTTTTAAAAAATATTAATATGAGAATACCACTTCTCCAAAGGACGGTTTAGAAATCCATTCCAGAACTGAATAGTTCGCTTCCCTTAACCTTATTTCCTAGAACCATTCGTCTAATGACAGTTAAATCAAAAGTGAATAGTTCTCTTCCCATAACCTCATTTCCTAGAAACATATTAAAGAATTAGGTAAACTTGACTGTGCAGCTTCTACGATAATACAGAACCAATAGGTCTACAGCATGCATGCACAGATTGATGTAATGTTTTTTTTATGTGAAAGCAATATGTTTCACCTCTGAAGGGGATGATTTTGCTTTGGACTCCTCCAATGATCGTGACACCTAATATTAAGGTCAAGAAGAGAACTTTAGCTTAGCTCATAGTTGGGGAAGAATCACAAAAAAAATATAAATTCAGACACTTACTGCTTCTGGAAGTGAAGTGCTTTTACTATCATCTTCAGTCAACGATGCCCTGGGAGAACCACCTTCTTCAGACCCTTCTGGCACGGGAGAAGGAGGGTTTGCGGGAACATAAACAACCCTCAGTTTAAATTCATCAATAACTTTTCCATCCTCCCTATTGAACTAGAAGCAAATGGAAATACCAACTTCAGTAAACCATAATACTAAAAGAGCCAGAAAAACATTGCTTAATGGTTGTAAGCAACTCACAATCTCTGGAGTGACATCTTTATTAGTTGTACCAGTGGGTGCTATAGCACTCTGAATTAGAAACTTATCCTTACACTGCATATCAGGAGGTGCCTCTTTCTGCGCTTGCATTGTAACTACAAAATCCACCACAACTTATATATTAAAGAATCAATTCAACTACATTTTGTTGCCTGTATCTAATACAATCTCCTTCAAATTCTATATAATTGCATTTCACAAGACACTGAGTTAAAAAATATTAATTTAACTTCAATACTAGGACATCACAAAAGAAGAAACGCGTCAAATAAATTGGGACAGAAGGGGTAATTCAAAAGGCGCAATCAACGAACAAATAGAAAGGAAATGTTACCTGTGACATTGCATGAAGATCCAGGCAAAACAACACCAGCATTAGGCCTAACACAGTACTTCTTGGGGTTGGTCGTCTTAACCTTTCCAACACAGAAGAGAACAACTCAACATTTTACACATCTAACATAACTTGGGTTGATTAAATTAAGCTAATAAATCTCCAAATTAGTTACCTTGAATGCAATGTATTGATCAGTCTTGTTACTTAATTGCATAGAACATGCACTCTGCTTCCTCAACTCAACTTTTCAATACAAGCCCACGAACAACAAAAAAATCAATACCCAAATTAATCAAAACTCAGCTAAATAAGAATGATTCTCCCTAATGGTTAACATTCGCCAAGAAATCAAAAGGGATAAAACCCACATTGGTACTCGATTAATTAAGCGAAACCCATCAATAAATTGAACAAAAAATCGATAAAATCTGAGGAAAAAGAAACTTATGATAGCAAACAATTAAAAAAACTATGAGCTTACATGGAAATTTGAGCTCTGTGGGATAAATATTGATGAATTCACCGGTGGTCATGGCTACGTCTGAACCAATTACCCAAACATATCTAGGGTTTTATTTTTATTGTTTTGTTCTTCACTGAGAATGATCGGAGATTTTTAGTCAGCGCCGAAGAACCTGACAATGAGGAAAATGAAATTAATTATTTTCTGGGCTTGTTTTAGGTAATCTTATGAGATTTGAATAATAATATTTTCGAGACTTCGGTGGAAGGAAATCTTAGCAAATTAACTTTTTTATTCCATTATTACCCTTATATCATGACTAAATTTACGATATCGAGTGGTGAAGGAGATGTGAAACTCGAGGATATAAATGTAAAAACAGGTTGGACAGAACTCCTCAATGAGATTGGTGTTTTGAGTTGGCAAAACTCCTTCGCATGTGCTACCAACCCAAATGGCAAATTAATTTTATTTTTGATTAATAAGATTAATTATTTATTGGTCCTACAAAATAGATTTTTTTTCTTACCTAGAAAATAATAAATTAAAATATAACTTGTTACTTTTTTTTTTAACAAAAATGGAAGAGGAAGCAATATTTTAATAGAATTGCTTCCTTTGTTTGATGTGCATCAGAATGGGAAGTCAAGTCATTCAATATTTATATTGAATGCAATAATTTATTTTGTCATTTAATCATAATAAAGTCACAAACTTGTGGTTGAATTACATTTATTTTGTACTTTCTTTCTTTCAAAATTGGTGCTGTCGTATTTTCATTTTGTTTTAAAATAATTAGTTTATCACAAAATCAAAAGGGGTAATTTATCAATTTTATCCTCATTTAAATAGGCTAAGTTTTACCTAATCAAGAATTCATTAAAGAGTTGCTTCTTTTTTAAGGCACTTAATTATAAGTAAATAGAAACTCTTCTTATTTTTTAGGAGTAAGTAATTTTATAAATGGTATGTTCAAGCTAAAAATATCACTTATTATGAAACAAAAAGAGAATTTAATAGTTTGATATAAACGCTAAATACTAGTAATAAATCTTGCTTCTTATATAATTATTGACCATCAATTGGAAGCAGGTGAAATAGTGATGTATTATGATTGAAAAATAAAATACATTATAGGGTAAAAGGACAATTATACCCTCAAACTTTCAAAAATGGTATGTCAATACCCTTCGTCATACTTTTCGTCCATCAAAGCCCTTGTCGTCCAATAATCAGTACATATTTACCCCTCCCACTAACGGAACACTTATTGTGTACACGTGGTGCAATCTTACGCCACAACCCAAATTGACCAATTTTTTTAACTCAAATTTCAAAACCCACCCATAACCCATTTAACCCACCCGATTTACCCACAAATAAACTCTCTAAAATCCTTAAAAAAAATGGAAATCCTTATTGAATTCATTAACATGAACCCTGATAGTATCTTTATCAACATTAACATCATTTTTAATCTTCTTCGCATTTTGGTAACCCACATACGACACCGCCGACCATGGCGATGGAGGTGGCGGCGGAGGCTAAGGATAAGGATTTCGGGAAGGAGGAGTTAGTAAAGGATAAGGATTTCAGGAAGGGGGAGGTGTTGTAGAAGCTGCAGGTAAGGAGTAGGTTGGGTGGGGAAGTGGTGGGGGAAGGGAATGAAAGGGAGGAGCAATAGAAGAAGACATCGACGGCAGCAGCGCAGGAGGAGAGTGGTGGAGGTGATGATTTTGATGCTTTTTACTCCATGAAATTTCCATTTTTTCTTCCTTGCAGGAACTAGAGGAACAGTAATAGAAGAATTTTGAAGAAATCAACCGAAGAATTAGAGAAGAAGAATTACAGAAGAAGAATGATGGAAAATGTGGGACCCATGTTGTTAAGGGAAAGTGATTAGGAAGTTGTTGAAAAAATAATTTCAAAAATTAAGTTTTACTAAAACAATCCATTAATTAATAAGAGTATTACAACAAAATTCTTATTACAATCATATTTTTTAAAATGCGTGTAAAGTTTAACATAAATAAATAAACTTTAGGATTTTTCTTTAGGATTTCAAAGAGTTTATTCGTGGGTAAATCGGGTGGGTTAAATGGGTTATGGGTGGATTTTGAAATTTGGGTTAAAAAAATGGTCAATTCGGGTTGTGGCATAGGATTGCGACACGTGTACACAATGAGTGTTTCGTTAGTGGGAGGGGTAAATGTGTACTGATTATTGGACGATAAGGGCTCTAGTGGACGAAAAGTATAAGTATTGACATACCATTTTCGAAAGTTCGGGGGTATATTTGTCCCTTTTCCCTATAATGTATTTTATTTTTCAATGGGTCTTCTAATTGGGTTTGGGTCATGTTCACTACAATCGGTGGGTAGGAGAAAACTAAATGGGTTGAGATTTAATTTATCCAATAAGAAAATGACATGTAACGAATAATAATAATAATAATTTTTAAAAAAGTGGCAATTAGTTTTAAGGGTAGAGATTGACCAAAAAGGTGGATGGAGGGGTATTTTAGACCTTTTCAAATAGTTCAAGGGTATTTTTGGCCCTTTTCCGTTTAAATTATATACTCATCTTAATATTAAAAACAACAAAGCTATCAACTATTTTTATTTTGTAAAACTATCAAATAAAGCAATTAAGTGTACCCAAGCTAATATTTTCAAGAAAAAAAATTAAGATTGGCGGGAATATGCGGACTTTCTGACTTTTTACCCGCCATACCTCATACCTTTTGAGAAGACCATACCAATCAATTGAAAATATGCATTCATTTTTTTACAAGTATAGTAAGATCAATGCTGCAAGTTTGTTACTAAGAATTCACAACCTCCCTCATTTTTATCACCCTTTTTACAAGTATTGGTAAAAAATATGAATACCAAGCATCCTTTATGTGTCCAATCAAGTTGGATAGAAATGATACTCATCAATAATAGTATATTTAGTATAATTTCATAAGTGTGATTTAAAAAGGGTAAAACATACGCTAAAGTTATCCCTATTTCGTAGAGATAGAGAGTTTGTTTCCGTTAGACCTTAACCTTAAATAAAGCTACCAAATAGTTCGAAAAAGGGGGATACAGATCGGAGAGCAATAACAACAGAATAATTCGAAATGCAAAGTAGTACACAACAAATAAGAGAAAGAGTAGTAACAAAAATGAAATAATGCAATAATCAGAGCAAAAAAATAATAGTGATAGTCGATATCAGAGAGAAAGAAACTAAAATAATAGTGTTAATATTATTGCTTTATTTGATAGTTTTAAAAAATAAGTATATAATTTAAATGGATCTCAACCATGCATACATTATTATATAGTACACATGTCATGAATCTATAAGGTCATTGAACATTACTTGACCTAATTATACTTGACCGGATATTTATCCCCAAATTTAGAAGTTACTAATTTTTTAGGGGACTAAAGAACCTGTTTAGATTGATTTAAATGTTGGTTAAACCTACTTTTAAGTTATTTTTAGTTTTTTAGAGTGTTTGACAAAGTTAAAAATAACTTAAAATAAGTTCAAAATAACTTTAAAAGGTTAAAAATCAAAAGTAGGACTCCCTCTACTTTTTATTTTTAACTTAAAGTCATTTAAAGTTTGACTTCATTTTTTTTTACTTAAAAACTTTTTTTTTCAGCCTATCCGAACGGGCTCTAAAAGTGATAATTTCCCTTTTTCTTTTCCCATAACAATCCATCAATAATCTCTTTTCCTTAAAAGTTTTAACATCTGAAACAGGCAAGTTGATTAGATGAAACACTAAACCCAATTAATCACAGGAAGTTAAAGGATAAAAGATTAACTCCTCCGGTTAGTTCATATATAGATTTTTTTTTATATTTCGAGTTTATTATGCAAAATAATAAATACTTGAACTTTAATATATAATTGATAAAATTAATTTATTTGATGTAAATATAAGAGTTTCTAGCCAATGTCATCAAGGGCGGAGCTAAAATCCCGCATAGGCGAATACAGTATATGGGTTAACCCTCTCTCAATCAGGACTAACAACGTGGGCTCGATATGTGGGCTCTTTCTGGGCTTACTCTGATAAGAGATTGAGACTATGAGGACATATAAGCCCATTACTGTTCTGCTATTTGTTTTTTATTTTCAGGAGCATCAATTAATTTAGGGCAAATTACAGAAATCACATACTTTTAAGGCAAAATTATAATCTATCCACATATATTTAGCTCTACACTTAATCGATGTACCCTCTCTTTCAAATTTACAAACTGATCAAAAATCATTTTAATAAATAAATAGAATATAAGCAAAAAAGTGGAGACAAGAAAAAATACACTATCTATATAATTGTAAATTATAGAGAAAATACATAAAAACCCCCCCGAACTTGGCACGAAAACTTACTTTAGTACTTAAACTACACGGGTGTTTATATACCTCCCTTAACATCTTTTATGTGAATTATTTTCAACCCTCCGAACATCAGCCCAGTTGAAGGCTGGGCATTGTTACCCATGCGTGTTTTCATTGGTCCACGTCGCAAAGGGTTTTAAAAATATCTTACCCGTTTTTTATAACCCACCCGTTCCTAAAATACAACCCAACCCATTTTTAAACAAATATCCCTAAATCTCTCTCAAATCTAAAGACCTAATCTGAAGAATAACAAGTCATTAGCGTGAAGGATTTGCTGAGTTTAGGATTTTCGTGAAGAAACAAAGGAATTGCGTGAAGAAACAAAGTTACCAGGTTAGTAATCTTCGTTTAGATGATTGTAATATTTGACCGAGTTTAGGGTTTTCGTAAAACTTAGTTTTTTTTTATCTTTTCAGTTTGACGATGGATGTGTACGTTACCTTAAGGTTTCACCATGGTGGAAAACAACAACAAAAACCTCGTATTAAGTATGAATGAGGTATTGTCACTGATTGTTTTGATGTAGATGTTGATAAATTGTCCTACTTTGAATTTGTTGATATAGTTAAAGAAATTGGCTATAACTGTTCTGCTTGTGTTGTTTATATTAAACCACCTAAATGTCGACGTGTTGTTGAAGTTAAAAGTGATAGGGATATTATGGGTATTGTACATAAATTAAAAAATGGAGATATTGTTGAACTTTATGTGACTCATTTAGTTGAAGAAGCTGTTGTGGCCCCCCCCCCCCCGAAATTGGATATCTAAATGATGTGGGTGGGGAATCTAGTACTACTTTTGATAAGGAATCTAGTCAAACTTTTGAGAGTAGTAAAGGTTTAGGATTTGAAGAGGCTGCACAACCTGCACAACCTGAAGAACCTATTGTGGGTGAAGAGTTGGATGAAGTGTTAGGTAGGACTTCTGCTAGTGTTGGAGAGGACTTGGGTAGGGCTTCTGCTGGTGTTGGAGAGGACTTGGGTAGGGATTTTGTTAGTGTTGGAGAAGACTTGGGTGGTACTTCTTCTGCTGCTGCTGCTGCATCTGATATTCCAGAAGTTGGGTCTGATTGGGAAAGTGAAACAGAAGCAAGTGATGATTCAGACAATGCAGATTTGTCTGATGAAGGAGAAGATGAGTATGGTAGTGATGTTCATGAGGAGGTTATAAATCTTAGGAAAGAGAAAAGGGCTGCTAAAATAAAAAAGAGAAAAGAAAAGGGCCCTAGATCTGAAGGAGTTGATTTAGGAAAAAAAGGAGTTGATTTGGGATTTGATGAATATTTATCCAAGAAACAAACTACTTTTGAGGATAAGATAGCTGGAGATGAGCCTTACTTTGATTCAGATGAAGCTGTTAGTTTTGAAATAGATACTGATGAAGATGTTAATGAGGAAGATGAGGTTGAACAACCTATAAGAAGACAAAGAAAAGCAAGAAGAGCAAAAAGAAATAAAAAGAAAGTTGTATTTGATCCTACCTGTCAGTTAATAGTTTGGGAGACTGGTCTTGCTTTTGAAAGTGTTAAGCAATTTAGAGAAGCTATTACTAGATATGCAGTTCAAGAACATGTTGAATTAGATAAATATGTTAATGATGCAACTAGAGTGAGGGTAAAGTGTACTGCTGGTTGTCCATGGTTGTTGTTTGGAAGTATTGATTCAAGAACAGGAGATTTTGTGGTGAAGAATTATAATCCAGTACATAAATGCAATGGCACAACCAAAAATAAATTGGTGAATTCAAAGTACTTATCAGAAAGGTACAAGGACAGAATTATTTCTGAGCCTGGCATTAGAGTTTTTCAGTTTCAAATTTTAGTGAAGAAAGAGTTGAATGTGTATGTAGGGAGGACTGTAGCAAGGAAAGCTAGAAACATTGTGTTGAAACAAATTATGGGTGATCATGTGGAGGAGTTTAAAAGAATTTTAGATTATAGAGATGAGCTCTTAAAGACTAATCCAGGCAGCACATGTGTGGTGAGACTTAGTGAAGAAACTTTTGAAGGTGACAGAAAAATGTTTCAATCATTTTACATATGCTTTGATGCTTTAAAGAAGGCATTCAAAGCTGGAGCTAGAAGATGTATAGGATTTGATGGTTGCTTCTTGAAAGGTGTTTCTAGAGGTCAATTACTTGTGGCTGTTTGTAAGGATGGGAACAACCAAATGCTACCACTAGCATGGGCAGTTGTTGAGGTTGAAAACACATTCACTTGGAAATGGTTTATCAAGCTTGTAAGACATGATCTTGAGCTAGGAGATGGAACAGAATTGACAACCATTACTGATATGCAGAAGGTATTTTTGTTTTCTTTTTTATTTATTCATTTATTTTCTTTTTAATTTATTCATTAAGTTAGATCTCATGTTATTCTAAATGTTGTTGTTTAAAGGGTCTTGACAAAGCTATTCAAGATCTTCTGCCAAATGCAGAACAAAGAATGTGTGCAAGACATGTTCTAGCCAACTGGTCTAAGAATTGGAAAGGCATTGAAAGAAGAAATTGTTTTTGGAGATGTGCCAAATCTACATATGAACAAGAATTGAAAAGAAATTTGGATCATATGGAGAAGTTAGGCACTGGAATATGTGATGACTTATTGTGGTACAATATAGAGAGGTGGTCTAAATTATACTTTAAGTTTTTCAGCTGTTGTGATAGTGTTGACAACAACATGGCTGAAAGCTTTAATTCATGGATTTTGGGGCCAAGACACAAAACTATCATCACAATGCTTGAAGAAATAAGGATCAAAGTGATGAGAAGAATAGGACAATTGAGGGAGTTCTGTGATACTTGGATAACAAACATATCTCCAATGGCCCTAAAGGTATTGACAGAGAACACAACAAAGTCAATGAAGTGTAACCTTGAATGGAATGGTGAATATGGTTTTGAGGTTAAAGACAGCTGGGATAACACATTTGTTGTGAACCTAGGCAATCAAACATGTACTTGTAGATCTTGGATGCTAAGAGGTATACCTTGTTGTCATGTTATAGCTGCACTTCATTTTAGAAAATTGGAGCCCATTAACTATGTTGCACATTGGTATAGCAAGGAGACTTATCTCAAGGTCTATAGTCACTACATTCAACCAGTTACTAACATGAAAATGTGGCCACAGTCGGCCAACCCTTCTGTTATTCCACCTGTTATAAAAACACTACCAGGAAGGCCTAGAAAGTGTAGGAGAAAGGAGCAGAATGAAAACAAAACAGGAAAATTGTCCAAGAGAGGTGTTGAGATGACCTGCAGTCTTTGTCATGCAAAGGGTCATAATAAGAGGGGTTGTCATTTGAATAATCAAGCTAATGCAGGCAGAGGAAGAGGAATGGGGAAAGGATGTGAGCCTAGTTCAACAAGGTCAAGTGTTGGTTCTTCTAAAGCACCAACTGAATCACAATCAAGCACAAAGAGAGGAAGAGGTCGACCAAGAGGTTCTACAAAACAGGTAATGTTTATAGTAATTCATTTAGTTGTTAATTTACATCTTAATCAGTCTAATATTTTTGTTGATCAACTTATGTTATAGGCTAGTGCTACTGGAAGGGGAAGAGGAACTGCAACTGGTAATGGAACAGGGATTGGTGTTGCTGCTGATAGTTCTGGTGCCACTGGAAGGGGAAGAGGAACTGGAACTGGTTTAGCTGGAAGGGGAAGAAGAACTAGTGTAGTTGCTACTACTACTGATGTTCCTGGTGCTACTGGAAGAGGGAAGAGGCCAAGAATGGTTGGAATGGGGATACTACATACACAGAGTGGTTTTACAATCCACAATGTAAGTTGTCTTAATTATTTACACACTTTTTAATTTTAACTTATGAAGCATCTAAGACAACATATTTTTGTGAATCTAGCCTGGAATGCCTATGAACTCTTCAGTAGTGACTGGAAATCTTGGGCATCATAAACCAAAATCAGGCTTAAAATGGAAAGGAAAGGCTGCTGTAACTCAACAAGGTCTTCAAGAGATGAGAGAAAACAAAAGAATGAGAACAAGGTCCAATGCTGCTGAAGTTTGATATGGAGACTGCTTTAGTTTGATATTTTAGCTGTTTTTGGAACAATTATGCAGCTGTGACTGCATTAGTTTGATCTGTTTGTTTTTGAAACAATTATGTTGCAATTGTGACTGCATAGTTTGATCTATGTTTGTTTTTGAAACAATTATGCAGTTGTGACTGCATTAGTTTGATATTTTAGTTGTCTCTTTTTGAAACAATTATGCAGCCAGTTTTGCATTACTTTTATGTGTACAATTATGCAATTGTGACTGCAATTTAGCGAATGCAGTTGTAAATAAAACACAAACAAATACACAAACCACCAAATTACATTAAGAAAATAAGAAAACTCATTACAAAAGAGTTTTGCACCTAATTGGTTACAACATAAACAGTGCTACACTACACCAACATTGGATCTCACTACATCAACAACTTAAGGTAACTTCATTGAACATTTCTTCATATTTATCACCCAGAACCAATAGCTTATAGCTATAACCATAACGCAACAACAAGCTACAGCAAAAAAGAGCACATTCTGCCATGTTCTTCTCCATTTATTCTGCATCACTTTCATCTTCTCAACCTCTTCTTGCAACATTTTCAATTTCATACCTAGACCATCATCATCTTGTTTGAAATCTCCCGGCTTGTCAACTTCTTCAGTAACCTCAATCAATTCAAATGCAGTGGCTGAGGTTTGAGAGGATTCTACTATATTCTCAAGCTCACCCAATTTCTGTATTAGTTTAGGAATCACAAATTTCGACCTTGAATCAATATTTTCTTTATCCTTCCAACACCAAAAGTTGCAAGATCTAGGACTCTTCAATAATGAAAAAGGATGAAGGAATTAGTGGTTAATCAAATTCTTAATCGGCTAAAAAAATTTAAACAAAAATGATCTTTACCCCATAATAAGGACATGACCAATATCTTCTTCCGGGGTTATTTGAAGTCCAAGATGTTTTCAAACGCACCACAAGTCCATGATTACAATAAACTTTTTTCTTCGTAGTATAATCATCTTCTTCCATACAAAGATTTGTCAAATTAATTGATCGCATTGTGTGCTACAATTTTGTGCAAGAATTAACGAATATCTGGAAAAAACAGAAAATAAGAAAAAGGGAGGAAAGAAAAATCAAAATAATAGATGAAGAAGAGTAGGTTTGAATCTTACATTTTGAAGAACACTTCCTTCAAAGATTCAACTTTTAGGTTTGAATCTTACATTTTGAAGAACAATTCCTTTAAACATTCAACTTTTAGGTTTGAAGAGCTAAGATTTGAGAAAAATAATGAATTAAGTCGCCATTTTTTGGATGATTGGGTTGGTGAGGGAGAAGAGGTATTTAGGGTTCTTCAAAAGTGAAGATTGTTCTTCAAATGGGTAATGGGTCGGATATTACCGTTGGAGGGGTAAATTTAATTTTTAAAAAATGTTAAAAGATGACTAACGCGCCGTTCTAAGCTGTAACAACACGCGCACAAGGTTGGTGTTCGGAGGGTTGAAAATAATTCACATAAAAGATGTTAAGGGGGGTATATAAACACCCGTGTAGTTTAAGTACTAAAGTAAGTTTTCGTGCCAAGTTCAGGGGTTTTTTTATGTATTTTCCCTAAATTATATCTTCCAGTCCTCAAGAATGGGAAAATCCAATTGGAGCTGTATCCAGAAATGAGTCATGCAAGGTATAAATTCGATTTTAGATGAAATTAAATATAAATATCGGACACATGATTGAAACTAGAAAAAAAAAATGGTTCTTTAGTCTGACAAAAGCTTAGGCTTACGAATTTGGTATATTAATTAGGAGTACGGACCAATAAGTTTTTTTTTTATACTTCGATTTTTCTTTTTCTATTTCGATTTATCTAAAACTGGGGAGGTTCACCAATTAAAAAAAGAGCAAGTTTCACATATAACAAACAAAAAATTCATATTTGTATGCTATAACAAAGTTTGCATAATTGTGCTCCATAGCAAACATATATATGTATAATTCGCTATACATATACAATGAAAGCTGTCTATTTCGCTATACATATATACAAAAAGAAGCAATTGTATAATTCGTTGGCTCTTCTTCAAATTTGTATAATTTCGCTGGCAAGCCATTTGTATAAATTGTTGTTAGCCTCTCGTTTGTATAATTCGTTGACAAAAATATTTGTATATCAAAAATCACTCTCTCTTTCGCTTTATACAAACATAAATTATAAATTATACATTATACAAACATAAAACTGGGCAGGGGAATATTTTTATTGTATAATTATAAGTGTATAGGACGAATATATATGTATTCGCATGTGTATATACAATTTTCTCGCGCTTTATACAAACAGAAATGCAATTTATACAATTCTGTTATATAAAACGAGAAAGAGAGAAAGGCAAAAGAGAACTGGGCAGGGGAATATTTTTATTGTATAATTATAAGTGTATAGGACGAATATATATGTATTTGCATGTGTATATACAATTTTCTCTCGCTTTATACAAACAGAAACGCAATTTATACAATTCTGTTGTATAATGCGAGAGAGGCAAGCACAGAGGGAGTGAGCGAGAGAGGAGAGTGGCGAGCGAGAGTTTGAGGGAGAGAGGCGCTGGCAAACAGTTTGCTACGGGACACAATTAAATCAAAGTGTGGTTATACTATTTAATTTGAATCAATAGTTTGCCATTATGTACAATTTTCCCTTAAAAAAAGGCTTAAACCTAATTTCTTAGTCATAAAACGTATTTGCTGGTAATTAAATAATTATTTGACGATATATTCTTGAAGAGTTGAACAACTTTTGCTTGAGTCTAATGATTCTCCAACAGTTTTGAGATTATCTTTTAATATTTAAATTTGTTCGTAATGGTTTAATGAAAAATTTAACGTAAAAGGATAAATAATTTAGTTTTTGTTGTCATTGAAATAATATGTTATTTATTCACAATGTAAATTAAGCACTACGGATCCTTTTTGGCCAATAACTAATAAGTGATTGTTTAATCTGACAAGTAATTTTTCTGTTGTTTATCTTTATTGATTTCTTAAAAAAAAGTTATATACCTAAAATAGCATAGGATTGGAGCTACATGGTCTTAAAACAATTACCATTATGACCAAATTTTTGAGAGGTTAAATGATAAAATGTAGGCATTTATTAACGGTCAATAGACCAGGTCCCTTGAAAAAATAACAATGTGAAAAATAAATAACTAAAACCAAAACAAACACAAGAGTTTAACTTGGAAACCCCGCCTCTTGCTCTAGAGAGGAGAAAATCACGACCTGTCTCATAGAATTTCAACCCAACTCCATCACCTATAAAGGAGAAAAGCTTCAGATTACAAATATCTAGTAATCTAGGAATTAAACTCTTAATCCATTCTCCCTCACAATAACAACTTTGTTACCCAACTAAACAAAGCAATAACTCTATGCCCACTAAACCAACTATTTCTAGTTGATCTAAGATTTCAAGAATCCGACATAGCTAACTCTAGCTAAGCTCCGGAATGATTGTCAAGGATTCAAATTGATCTAGTTCGTTATAGCTTAGGAATTAATCTTACAAGAATAAACACAAAAATATAAACTCAAACAACAACTAAAAATGATGATAACTCTTTCAGGGTCCTTGATGTTCTTCGAGTAATATTTCCTTGAGATAATGATTTTTGCTTTGTGAAATTTTTGATTGCAAAACTTGAGTTTGTGTCAATGTGGAATGGACATATTATAGGATGGACAAAAAGTGTTGGAGCAATGCTTGGCTGAGAGTCTGCAGCCTTACGAGAGACACACACCAACCATAACAGGTGTTGTAGAGTTGCAGGTTGTGGGCTTTAGACAACTGTCTTTTTCATGTACGAAAACTCTCAGTCTTTCCTGAGATTTGGTCCCTTGTTAAATCTCAAATTTTGTTAAATCGTCAAAACTTCAAAGTCAACTCAAAATAACATTTTCCCCTTTTTGATGACGAAAAACTTATATTTAACTTCTTCCCCTTTTTAACTCCTCCCCCTTTCACTAGTTCTCCTTATCATCAACCAAACAACAAACAATCAGGTCCTCCTTTTGATTTTCAGTGATGCCCATACCTTAATATTAAATTTGTTAATTTTTTTTTAAAATATACAAGTATTTGTTTTTAAAAGGTGAGGTATTAGGTAAAGTTTTGAGAGAAATTAAATAACTATAAGTGGAGAATAGCAAAAACTGTTTTCATAATTTTAAAAAGTAATTTTTTCAATAATATTTCTAAGAAAACACACTTACAAGCAATTTTAAAAAGTTTGGTCAAATATAAAAAATTGTCGTTCACAAGTATTTTTTAAAAATGATTAATCAAATACAAATTGATTCTCATCAAAAAGATATTTTTCAAAATAAGTTTATTAAATTTAGACAAATAGGCTATGAGTAGTATCTTGTTCAAAGAAATTAAGCACATAACTAAAAATGTTTTTTTATGTAAGTAAAGAAATGATTGACTTCCTTTTGACATAAGAAAAACTTATACTCCCTTCATTTTAAATTACTTGTTACAATTTATTTTTTTAGAGTCAAATAATATAAACTTTGACCAATACTTTTATGAGAAAATTTGAAATTTATAGTAATTTCTACATAGTTTTTGAATATCTAAATATTAATTTCAATATCGAACTAATCTAATCTAATTTAACTTTGAAAATTAGTCAAATTAATTCTCGAGAAATGAAACATGACAACTATTTTGAAATGAAGAGAGTAATGCAATAAAAAGATCGTTTTGAAACTGATTTGGATCATATGTTTTAATTTCATGTTTGACAGTTTAATCTCTTTGTTGGAATTTCTTCTGCCGTTTCTCACTCTCCCTCCTAATCACTTCTTGTTATGGGTCTTAGACCTAACTCACACCCCAAAAATTAGCTCAAAGGGAGGACCTAACTCAATACCACACCTCACTCCTAGTACTTAGCAAACCAGTGACGAGAGAGAGTTGCTCGGATGGTAAGCATCCCTCACTTCCAACCCAAATGTTGTGAGTTCGAGTCACCAAGGGAGCAAAAAGGGGTGAGAGCTCTTAGGGAGGGTTAAAAAAAAACTTAGCAAACTAGTGCGTGATACCAACATTAGGTGAGATAAATCCTGCTCTAATACAAAGTTAAGATAAGTCTTTGACATAATTCACACCCCAAAACCTAGCTCAATAAATTTTTTCTTTTACCTATACCTTGTAAGAAATCGACATATCTCATCAACCATCATTCTTCCGCACTCTCTAGCTTATCCATCAATTGTGATACAATTATTATGGCAAATTAAAGACATACAACTTTTTTCACTTATTCTGTGATGCACCAAGTGAGCCAAAACTCAAAAGCAATCAGCCTGTAGAAGATCTCAGTAGCAGGCTACCAGCAAATGACTGTATACTACATTCCAAACTTTTTTAAAACTGGTATAGTATATTTAATAAAACTATAATTAAAAGGGAAATTTAATTGTTTTAACTTTTAAGATGGTTCAGAAATTGATATGCATGAAATACTGACAGAATACATTATACACAGAACATAGTGGAGTGTGTGTGTCTGGTTATGCAGATCAGATCAGAGCAGTAGTAAAATGTACATATTACTAAACTAGTTGGTTTGCAAACGTTACAATGAGTCTCATTACTTCATCCCGTCTCAATTTATTTATCTGATTTAACTTAACATAAAATTTAAAAACTAAAAAAAATTATTACATTTTATTATTTTACACTAAAAATATGAAGATTATACCAAATATCCTTAAATCTTGTGTTTCTAAACATGTCATAAAAGAGTTTAAAAAAATATTCTTTTTAAATAGAGTAGAAAAATTAAAACAAATGAATTGATACTGAGAGAAAATTACTCCCTTTTTGTCAATTTATATGTCACATATTGAGGTCTTGAGATTGAATCTTACGACCACTCACATCAAAAGATACTTTAACAGACATGTTGAGATGCCACAGTTACTTATGATATATTTTTATATTTAGTAATACCTCTATATCATATTAATTAAATTTTTGAGTCTTTTTTCATTGTTCAATATAATTGAGTTGTTTAAAATTCAAGATAAATGTTTGAATTTTTTTCCATTTTGCCGTTTGCCTTAATGAAATTTGTATTTTCTCGGAGAACCTAATTTGATTAGGGTTCATGCAATTTCCTTGAGTCTTATTTGATTTTGATTTAATTGATCTATTTGCAATGTTATATTTATTATTTTGCAAAGGACAATAGTGGAAAGTGTGATTCCAATTATGTTCTAGAATGTTTTTCTTAATAAGTGTGTACTGTCTCACAAATTCAATTAATAAGAAATAGAGGGAGTAACAACTTAACTTTAAAATTCTCATTTTACCTTTAAGGGCATCTCCAACCCTACATTCTATTTTACTCTGTAAATATAGAGTTCTCTATTTTTTCAGACAACCAACTACAACCCAATTATCTATTTTACTCTTTAAAAAAGAATATTTTTCTCTCTCCTCAATATTATATTATTATTTCTATTTCATTTTTTTTTCGTATTCCATAATATAAATCTTTTCTTTCTTTCTTTTTTTTTCTGAATAATCATCCTATATAATTTCATTTAATATAAAATTTTAATTTTTTTGAAAATTTTTATTTAATATTAAATTATATTTTATTCTAAATTTCTAAAGAACAACTACGAATAATTAAAAAAAGAAATCAACAAGCACAACCACAATCACAACCACAACTTCTCTAATCATATACTAATTCCTTTTTCAAATATTGTTAAATCTAGAAATGACCTTCCGAATTACTAAGTTATTGTTGTGATTTTTAAAATTATTATGTTATGCATTGTATTGTATTGTTATCTTGTATTTAAATTATTATGTTATGTATTAAATTTTTAAATTAAATTTTTTATCTTATCATTTAAATTTTGTGCATTCTTCATAGTGGAAATTAATAATAACATCAAATTGTATCACAAAGTGACGAAAATTAAAAAAATAATTAAAACATTATTAATTCGAGATGAAAGTAGTATATATAAAATAAAATATTTAAAAAAAAGTTATATTACATTTAAAAAGAATTGTAAATATTAGAGATTTAATTAATAGTCTTATATGAAAAATAATATGTTAATCACAAAGTAGTAGAAATAATATTATATATTCAAAAAGTGAAATACAAAGTATTAATAGTAGTTCTCCAAATTTGGAGAACTATTATTCAACTCTCTATAATTGGAAAGTAGATGATAAAATAGAGAGTGGTTGGAGAGGACGTTCTCTATTTTACTCTCCAAATATAGAGAATGGAGAATAAAATAGAATAGGGTTGAAGATGGTCTAATGAAATTATTTATAGCCTCACAAATATTTAAGATTAATTTTAGACCATAAATTTTAAATTTTTTAATTTTTTTCATGAACTCGCTAAGTAAAACTAACTTATATGAATTGAGACAGAAGGATATAGATAATTATTAGTATTATCACATTTGAAAATGAAAATTAAAATGCAGAATGATTTGTAGTTTTATTAGGAAACTGTCCTTTGGAAAACAACTTGACAACTTGCGACCCACTAAAAGACATTCTAAAAAGTGACAACACGGTACCTGACACGTGGCAGATGCCCAGCTAATGCATACAAATTTTCCGTATCTCAGGTGATCCAAATTACATATCTGAAATTCAATTTTCCTCCACATGTTTTCTGTTAGGCCATATAAGCCCTTAAAGTTTGCATAAACTGATGTATAATCCCTACACTTTTATTAATCACCTAGAAAAATAAATAAATCATGAACATAGTACAAATTATATTGGTGGAATTAATTTATTCATCGAGACATTTGAAATTATTTTTGTGATTTTTTCTGTCAAGAGTAACAACAAACAAATAGTAAAAGAGGTAATCTATTCTCGACAAATAAATAAGTAATAAAGTGTTAAAATGTGCGAAGTAGGAGGGTCGTCTATTGCAAATAAATTAAAATTAAACACATATTACGTAAATACACATCTTATTGTACCGTAATCTCTAAAATTTCCTATTATTTATAAAAATTCATAAATCCCTTTCGAATAGATCACTCTCCTCTCGTTGATACAACATATCTTCCTCTCGGATACATTTCTTCCATCTCCGATACATCTCACTCCTATGTATCCGGATGTCTGCTGATGTATTCGGAAGTCCAGTGATGTATCCGGATGTCCTATCCCCTCTCTGGTACATTTCTCCTCTCTCGGATACATCCCTCATCTATGTATCCATATGTCTGCTAATGTATCCGGGAGTCCATTGATGTATCAGAAATCAATAAATTTTAAGGGATTTTTATAATTTAGAAAAAAATAAGAGAAATAATGTAATTAACTCTTAACACTATAAGATTTAACTAAATTATACTTAAAAATATCAGTTCACATTCAGAAATGTCGCAATATTTACATCGAAAAATAGAAAGATGAGAGTGAATCGCAATCCATTCATCTCAAATAATCGTCACGTTTCACTGCTCAAAAATAGATATAATTATTACATTTATTTAATTTTCTAAAATCTGAATATTTAAAAACAATTAAAAAAAACTATAAATTGTTGTTCTTCTTATATTGAAAAAATAAATCTAAAAATTTTAATAACATAAATTTTATTTGACTCTTAAAAAATGAAAAATGAAAAGTATTTTGAGACAAAGGAGTATCGTATTAATGCAACACTTATACTCCCTCTGTTCTTATTTAGTTGTCACTATTTTAGGTTTTACGTTCTTTAAGAGATTAGATAAGTTTACGATTGTATCCTTAGTGTTCTTTTGAAGTCAAGTTTTCGATAAATCAACAAAATTATTTTACATGATTAACTAATTTGATCAATGAACATATATGAATTATTTAGTTAGTTATTCTATGTTGATCAATTGTAACATCTAAATGGTAAAATAGGAAGAATTAATGCATTAATTTTGTGAAATGACAAAGTAAAAAAACATTTTTTTAAAAAAAGGATGGCAAGTAAATACCAACGGAGGGAGTGATAGCTTGACAAGAATGGTTGGTAACATCTCCACCTAATTAATCTTACTCTCCCTAGTTCAATATAATTGAATTGTTTTTATTATTTATGATTCATAATAAATGATTTTTTCAAAGTTTAAGAATATATTATTATTATTTTCTTAAGAAAAGTTATCCTACTGCTAAATCCAAAATAATGAATATTTCTACTTTATTAAGAAGAATTTGAAAAGAATAATATTCACACATTACTCTTTGATTAATATTTTTAATTATGTGCAACTTATTTAATGTATTTGGAACAGGCCATTTGACTTGAAAAAGATTCTACTGATTCAACGATTTGGTTATATTTTTGAGAATTTCATCATTTTAGTCATCTTAGGTATTGAAGATCAATATGTTCCATCTGCATTTAGCACAAAAACAACCATATTATAAATCATTTTAGCAAAGATGGCAGCAGACTGTATACTGTACATCTGCATTAACATAAAAAAGGCAAATCGCAGACCATTTTTTTGGCTAAGCAAATTGAAAATTAGAAAAAAGCTCCTTGTTTCAATTGACAAGAGGAGTATATTTTTTCGAGTGTTTACATCAAATTAACAGATATATCTTGAACATACACTTTACCAAAATGTTATGTATTCTCATTTTGAAGATTATTTATATATACATTGTAATTTTATAACGATAAAAATTTGAATGTGGAGGAGAAGAGACAAAATTGGGTAATGGTGTATTGAAGGAGTCAATGGATATGTAATTAACCAAAAGAGGGAACAAGTCGTACACTTTTCTGATATATCAGAATGTATATCATGCTTTCAATGATATTCGCATCCAACCAAATCCACATCTATTTATTACCCTCTCTCAACCACTCTTTTTATTTTCTATACATTCAAATAATAATGATTAGGACGCATATACCCTTAACAAATATACAGCTAATATTTAATAATCACCTATATATATGCATGCATCTTTCAAATCATTAATCAACCTAAGAATTACTCCCTGCATCTCAATTTAAAGATAAGTATTGAATATACTTTAAACGTGAGGTGAATTAGTTATTTCATTTTCAAATTATTGATAGTTTTAGAAACACTATACTTTTTTTGGTTTTTTATCAAGAGTTTTGTGCTCCTGCAAGAATTTGAAACCACTTACTCTGTCATGTGGTAAATCAGATGTGTATTTAAATTAAGTTGGTCAAGTATAGAGAACATATTTTTAAGGTTATTAATAGTTTGTGGATGAAATTAATATTTCACATCAAATTCAGGGTGTTTTCACAATATTTCTCTCTAATTTAAATTTCTCAATATAACTGATCATGAAAAATAACGAAAGACTTCTAAAATCTTGGATTTCAAATTAAAAATATGTGAAATCCTTTAAATGTTACAATTAGATCAATTAAATCAAAAATCAAATAAGACTCATGGAGTATAGAAAAAAAATTGAAGATTCCTAATAAATAATTTCTTAAAAAAAATAGAAGTCAAAGTCAATCAAGGACTAGTAAAAGGAGTATAGAAAAAGTATTGCTTCAAAAGTTTGTGAGATGAAAAGGAAAACACAAAAGGGCGTGAGTTTTTTTTTTCTTTCGGTAATAAATGATTGAGTAACTTAAAAGGTTGTAAGATGAGAACGAAAATACAAAAAAAATTGACCAAACACATTCGACAAAAATATCTAGGATAATTTATTTTACTTCTAATAGAATTCAAGAACTCCCATTTTCTTTTTTCCCAAATTCATTTGCTACTCTGTTTAGTCCATGCTAAGTGAATTATATTAGAATATGTGTTGAGATATAACTAACTAATAAAAATGTGTTATCTCTAATAGTTTAAACTTTTAAATGAGATGGTCACACACTTCAATATGGTATCAGAACAGGTAAAAGTCCTGAAATCGAATCGCACTATTGCCCATTTTATCATTATCTAATGGGAGAATTATTTTTGTCCTTTTGACACAACTAGATAAACAGTTGAAATAATGTAAATATGGATTATTAATGTGAAGTTTCATGAACCCAATAAGTGAATAATAAACCAAATTAATGGAATGTGCGGATGACAAAACAAAGAACACATAACAACTCCAATTGTAATAATGGTACCTCATACTAATTATTACGGACAGCTTCATAAACTAGTGACTTAGTGAGAGTTCAATCAGTGTAAAATTATGCAACTTTTTCGTTAAAAAAGTGTTGCAGTAATCAAAATAAATTAAAGCACAGATTGTGTATAATAATACAGTACTTAGCCAACTAGCTGGACAAATACTAGCTCCGTTCACTTTGATTTGTTTATCACTTTTTTGCATAGCTAGAGAATAACATAATTTATTTATTTTTCATGTTTTACATGTGCTATTGCTAACTTATTCTTCGAAGGCATAATATATAGATGTGCATTTTAATTTGGTTTTATTTCACATTTATACCCTCCAACTTTCGATATGTATATAAGTAAATACTAAAACTTGTATAAAGTTAAAAAATGAGAGACCACATGAACCTAACATGACATAATACACTTAAGACACAATGTAGGACACAAATTGTCAAGTAAGATGCATGTGTCTATTTATTTGATTTTATATGAGTATTTTTATGTAAATTTAAGTGTTTACTTGTGTACATACAAAACAGAAATACATAAATATAAGCTAAAACTAAGTTAAATGGCATATTTATGTATTCATTATTCAAAGCATAAGACTATCAATAAATAAATTATTAAAAAGTATTAATATGGAAAAATACTCATACTAATTGCTTATTATTTTTAAAAATAGTATGCAAAATTAAAAATGAACTACTAGTAAAAAATAGAGATAAATACTAGAGAAGATCAAATGAAAAGACCACAAAGATCCTTTGCATTTATTTCCATCAATACCAAAACCACCCACCATTGCTTTTGAATTTATCACGTCGTTGTGGTTAGTTGCCATCGAATTTTTTTTCCAACTAAACAAAGTAAACATTGCATCTCATCACACACAACTTTTATCTACTAAACATAGAGTATACATTACTCTCATTTATCTATAGAAGATTTATTATGCAAATAATCTATTTTGGTGTCTAAATTTAAGTTTTGACCCCATTTAATTAAACTGTACAAAATTACTTTTACGTTTTGAAATTGGAATTCAATTCATGATAGATCGCCATAAAAACTTGCCTGGCTATAATTATTAATAGTGTAGTACAAAATGTCTTGGCAAACCTCTTGGGATTTTTAATCGATGGGAAAGATCAAGCTTTAACTAATTATAGGAATCTTTAAGAAAATTATATACGTCGGAAAAAGATAAGTCACCCTAATTTAGGATAAGAGTTTTTTATTGATTAAAATATAAGAAAAATATTGAATATGATAAATAAATAAATAAATAGGTTTTACACATTTTTATATTGTGCATATTTAGGTCTAGAACAAGCAATATTACTATCAGGTTGGATTGTTACATATGGTATCAAAGATACTCTTTTGTCATCCTTATCGATGGATTGGCGGATCATAATTCAATTGAATTTAAGTAAATTTAAAAAAAAAAATGAAGCAAACCTAAATACTAAATCTAGACAAATTTCATTCAATTAGGCAAATCTCAACGAGGATGCCCAACTATGAATAGTTTTATTTATCCAAATACTCCCTATGTCTCAAACTACTTGTAACTTCTTCCTTCTCAAGCATCAAATTTCTTGAATGTTGATTGATATTTTAAAATATATTTTTTTAACATATTAATATGGGAAGGGTTGTAGTTTATCCTACTTACATCGTCCACTTTTACTTATTTATTATACTAGACATAAATGTTTGAAAAACAAAATATAATTTCTTTACATTTATTTTGCTCTTGTTATTAAGTACTAGTATTTATTTCTTAATGATTGATATCACTTATTATAAGTATTTTTTTCGCAGATTCATGCAGCATAGGATCTATTATGGGAAAAACGCTCCCTAATATTATTATTTTTCATACAAGACTCAAATTCAAGACCTCTAGTTAATGAAAAACAATCTAACTTTATCCACTACAGATGATGAAAAAATAATAATTCAATAACCAAGTTTTGAATCTTGAGGACAGCCCATATATAGGAAATATCGTGACTAATGGTCACAAGTCGGTGTGGAAAATGCAGCAAGAGATAACCAATAAACTAATCACTCCATTTACTTTTATTTATTCATTTTTATGCATCAAGAGAAATATTTTTTTTATTTATTATCTTTAATATTAATAATTTTTCAAATCCTTCTTAAACTATACATCAATTAATATATATTAAATTAATTATGAACAAATAAAAATGATCAGAAAAAAATAGTATGAAAAGAGAGTTTGGCTTCTAAAAAATGATGAAGACATTTAGGGAACAGAAAAACAGTTTGTGGTTGAAAATCCATTTACTCAAATATTTATAGCAAAGTTTTGTCATTATTATGTTCTAGGGAAGAAGAAAAGAAAGAAATAAACAAACAAAAGAAAGATAGCAGCCACCATTTACATGAATATGTCCCTACTCACTACTCCCTACAACCATTTTAGTACAAAATTTTTAACATAATTCAAGTGGTAACAATTGTGAATTGACCATATACAATAATACTCTATTTTCATCAAGTTTTTAATAATAGTATTCAATTTTCTATCCTCATTTATGTGATATATTTTTCATAAATAATTTGTCCTCTAAAATAACATCACTATTTTTATAATTAGGAAAAAAATAATCTTAAAATTATCCTTTTATTTTAATAAAAATAATGTAAAGTTACATATGTCTAAAGTTATTTTGAGATCACAAATTTTAAAAGTCTTCTTTCATAAATTTTGTATTAACGCAGAAGATGATAACTTTGTATTATTTTTTTACCAGTTAGTAGCATATGAGGGAATTTTGGTTTTCTGTCCCCTACTTATTAGGGGCGTTTAGTTGTTTATTAGAGTTGAATTATTCATTTTTTAAAATCAACATAATTAATATTGAATATGATATTATTTTAGGTTCTATGTATAAAATATAATATACATAATATAGTACTCCTTCTATTTTATATTAAATGAATTTACAGGGTTTTTTTTTTACATTCTTCAAAGTTTAAGATAGATGTTTGAATTTTTTTCATATTTGTTATTTCCTTTAATGAAGTTTGCTATTTTCTAAGAAATAAATTACACTACTTACAAAGTTATATTTATGTTTTCACAAAAAACAATAATAGAAAGAGTATTTTAAAATATGTTCTTAAATATTTTTTTAATAATTCATATTACCTCATAAATTCAGATAATATGGAGTAGAGAGAATATTTGGTTATTAGATTAACTGAAATATGTACTGTACTCTCTCCGGAGTATTAGTTATCATATATTTTTCCCTATTTTTAGTTACACGTTCTTTAATTTATTTTGATTGTTATATCCTAATTTATAATCACTAACCATTTATTTTCTTTCTCAAAAAATAAGCATCACATTATTTGAAAATCAATAAATAAATGTATAGTTTACTAAACTACCTCTAATTAATAAATGTCTCTTGAAAATTGAACATTATTGAGAAAATCAAAATAGGAGGATAGTTAAAATACTACTCCTTCAATTTTTTTTTTCATGTTTTACCATCAACATTAAATACTTATTTTTCAAATCATTTTTTAAGCCATTATTTAATAAGGGACAGTTTAGTAAAATATATATGTCATTATGGTGTGTTAAATCATATTGAGACAAGTAAAATTGAACGAAGAAAATATTATTTTACTGACTAGAATTCTAAGATACCACTGATTTTGAAATAATTTTCCAGCTATGGTTAGTAAGACTTATTTTAGATCAGAGGGAGTATACTATCAATCTCTCTTTCAGTAAACAAAAATAAAATTAATCTAAACAATCAAAATATTAAAATATTTGTATTAGCTCCATTTAATTTTGTATCCTACCTAGTCAATCTATATTACTTCAAAACTAAAAGAATGTAGACAACTATTGCCTTGAATTTTTCTAAAATGACAATTAATTTGAATCATAGTGTTACTTAGGATGACAAGCAAATTTATTTGTAAAATGTATAATTATGAATAGTCTTATTATTACTACCCTCATCCACTTTTAATATCATAGTTTTCTTTTTTAAGTCAAACTAAATAAATTTTGACTAACATTTTATAATGTATTTTTTCATCATATAGATATGCAAAAAATTGCAATGTATAGTACTTTTCGTATAATTTTTAAATATCTAAATTTTTTATTTAAAATATTAAAATAATATAATTTAATTTAATTTAATTTTGAAAACTAGTCAAATTGACTTTCAAAAAGAACAACTTGAACAAATAAAAATGAACGAAGAGAATATTACTATGTAACTAATCATTATATTATTAATACCTACATCATTATAATAATGTGTTTTAAGTGCTTGATTTGAAAATAACCACACCAAGTACGTACATAATTGAAACATTTGAGTATGGTAAAACAAGTAGCACAAATCACGCACATGCAACACCTACAAACCCTCACCTAAACAACAAGTTAACCTAACATTACAGTGTCAAAACTTACTAATCCAACAGATATGATTACAACTACGATCGTAATTGCAAGCTGTAAATAAACCATAAATTTGGAAGGATCAACAAATTAGGAGGAACAAAGCAGTACTAAGAAACACTAATCATTGAATTAAATTGACGAAATAAGCATTCAATAGAAGCAAAAGCAAGTACATGTCACCAAAAATTAGGTATAACTATTACAGTAATTAATTAATCTCATTCATACTAATATTCCTTCCTATTCACTTGATTTCTCTATTGTCAGATAGAAATATAGCTTCCAATATGTTTGTCAGATAATAATAAGGAGAAAGAAAGAAAGCCATTTCTACAAAAAATGGGGAGGTTTAAACTTTTTTTTTCTTTCCTAATTTGCCCTTGAATTATACGATCCAAATTCCAATTATATCCCTCCCGACTTCCATTTTTCTCTTCCAAGAAAACACAAAATTAGTAAAGTGGAGATCGCTGAGGCGTACCCTTCCTCCGGTTCATCATTGAAACTGATATTCCCGAACCCGGTCCACAACCCGGTCGAAACACAGACCGGAACGCCGAAAGGGTGCTGCGTTTCTTCCTTACAATCTCTGTTGTCGCCGTGCATCCAACCGTCCTGCAACCAACCTCTTCAGCGGCGCCACTTGAACCGGACTCGGTTCTTACCGAACCAATCGGTTCAAGAATGGTATCAGGAGTCATTTGACCATCGTCTAAACCCGGTTCAGGAAGTGTCATGTACTCACACCTATAGATATACTTCGTAAGTTTGCCCTCTGTTTTCAGTATGTGTTGAACCTGTAACAAAACCAAGATGAAAAAACTTGTATATGAAAAATGGGTCGGTAACGAAATTCAATTATCATAATTGGTAATTCAAAAAATGATGAATTTACCTTGCAGGAAACAGAGCAAAAGAGAAATGGATCTTGAAGTCCCCTGTCACAGATGATGCAACAATTACCTGAGCCTCTACTAGCCCTTGTTTGTGGCCTTTGGTTTAAAAATACCACTTTTGCACTATTTGTAGTGTAAGACTGCAAGGGAACAAAACTTTTTTTTTTAACTACTCATATCAGATAATTAACAACAGAAATTCAAAAGTTGACAAATTTTTTTCCTCACTTGAACAAAAGCACAGTCTAGCAATTTATTAGCATCACCAAGCCTTATGACATCATGATACACATATCTCCTAATCTGCAAGTCAAGAAATAAAACATCATAATTCAACCCCACTTGTGAAATTACACCGAATACATAATCGTTGTTAAATTCAACATGATGAAGGAGATGAAAAATAATTGACCTGCAAAAGGCGGTGAGAACGGTGAGGTGACAAGCAATGAGGGCAAATACCCTCACAGCAGTCCAAACAGAAAACATTCTTTTCATTCTTCTTAGCATCTTCATGAATTATACAGGCATTGAAGAATTTCTCTGTCAAAAGTGTAACAAGCCACTGAGGAAGATTTTGTGCATAGTCCAACTACAAAACAAACCAAAAAAAAAAAACCCATCAGAATATATATAATCACTTTGTTGAATAGAAACTAGAGAGAATAAAATCAAAGAATTAATAGACCCCACCATGTTCATATATGAATAATATTCCTCTTCTCTTCTCTTTTGCTTCAGTATATATATATGAAGAAGAGAAGGATTTTGAAATTGTGATAAAGCAAATACTACTGTTTTGGTAGAAAGAGAAGAAAAAAGGTATGGGGTTTGAGGGGACAGAGGAAAAAAAGGGAGGACGGCGCCTGCAAAAAACTAAGACTGGGGTATTACTGTTACCAATGAAAGAAGAAGAGTAGTAGTAGTGCTGTGTGGTATGGTATATAATGCCAATTTGCTAATGGTGTATATACCTACAATACAATTCTTTCAATTTTTTTCCTACTAGTACTATTAATTATCTTGTATATTTTGTAAATAGTACTATTCTTTTTCTTCTTTTTTTTGAAAAATAATAATACTAATTTTGTGTAAAATCTTGAACTGATAAACACAGACCCTAGTAGTATAAAAAATTGTCTCTTGTTAAAGAAGAACAGCTTGAAATCTTCTGGTTTATTTGGTTTTTATTTATGATTTATAATAGTAATAATTAGCACTATTTACAAGTTTTATAGCTCGTATCCCAAAGAGCCTATTAGAAATGAGCATTTGGTGATTTATGTATGGTAGGTTTCTTGGCTAAGCACTAATAGGCAGAAGCAGTCCCTTCATCTGCTCTCTTATTTCTCTCTCTGCCTTCTCAGCTAAATGACAAGACTAAAGATGGTGACTTTTTTTTTTTTCACCCACCAGTAAAAAAATAAATTGACAGAATGAGGTTAAAGAGGCAAATTTGAAAAAATAATAATTAAAAAGTGAACATTTTAGCTTTGGTGACAAACCATGATCTTTTTTTTGGGATATGCTCAATTTTGAGCTATGTTTTATTTTATTAGATAGACAGACTATTACATAGCTTATTATAATCCTATAAAAAAAAATCTTACTGTTTTTCATCCCTAATCGTTTCTGAAGAAACTATGCGGGTGAAATAATTCCAACTACCATTTAAAGGGTATGCCTCATTGGTTAATGAAATGATTGAGAGTCGTGAGGTCTCATGTTTAATTCACAAGTTAGGTAAAGAAGCTAGGTAATTATTTTTATCTGTCCTAGTGTTGATGGATAGAGTTACCCGATAGTTTGGTGGTGAAAGGTGATAGATATCTCATAAAATTAGTCGAAGTGAGGTGCGCGAAAGCTGATCTGCACTCCATGGTCATAAAAAAAAAATGCTGCGATTACACCTCTTTTAAGTTAAGGATTTATTGGAACTTTATTTTTCTTCCTCAACAATACAAAATTGTATATATTTTATTCTTTTCGAATTCATTTATGAAATTACGTTGAATAAAAATTGAAACGTATTTGATGAACGGAAATTCAAAGGAAGTAAAAAAGAGAATACTGGGAAGTCATATACTAGACTTGCACTGTTTATCAAGATTTAGTAGTAGAAATTTCAAGATTTTGTGTATCGCTAATAGATATTGTAATGTACAATTTTTATTATTTTTTAAATCATTTTACTAGTTGTGTTGTTATAAAATAAAATTATTGAAATGATAATAATTGATGATAAAGAAGTCAAACTAGGTTTCACATTGAAAGAGAAAAAAGATCCAAATTTAGCTTACTGTAATTGGCGCATGAACTCGGAAGGCAGCGTTGGAACCATGCCCTATTAACTATAACTAGTCATTTTAACACACAGCTCACACACCTGTGTTATAATTATATCTTACATATATACTGACCAATTTCATAAATATGTTGATTGTATTTTTTGACTCAATTGTCAATACTTGTCTTTAAACTTTGAACACTTGTATATTTATAGTATTTTTTTCGTAAAAAGGAAACCGAAAAATATAACCATTAGTTATAATTGTGTTATCGAGGTCAATTTATGCACGACTCGTATAATTTTATGGAGTACTTATAACGTTTACTAGTGTATATGAACACATATATAGCTATACCGTCCATTGAAATTTATTTGAGTATGCAATCTTATAGATTTTGATATACTTTGACTACTAGGTTGCACCAATTTTCTTAGGTGAAGGCTACTCTCCGACGTTTGATGATTCATTTATTAATTTTTTTTTTGGAGTTGTTTGATAAATAGTGTAAGGATAATGTTAAGTAAATTATATTAGTAATGTTTGTATTAACAATGTATGTATTAGTTATACTTACTTTAATTATACATAAATTATTTTATATATATTTTTTGGTTTGATTCATTAAAAATAGCATGTATTGCATAAAAAAAAATTAATTATAAAGATGCCCTCCACTATTATGGTGGAAAAGAAGTAAAAAAAAGTTTTGAGGGGCAAATGTATGCATTAAAACCACTGTATTGCTAATACTAGAAATTCATGGTATTACCAATACACATCTTCTTATTATTATTTTCACATAAAATTAGTACTTCATCTATTCCATATTAAGTGAATTTATGATGCAATACACTATTAAAAAGAGAATTAGGACATAAATTGAACATTACTTTTCATTTTTTGCCTTTTAGTTATTGTCAAACAATTCTTGAAAATAGAAATAAGTCAAAGTAAAATCTTAAATACTTTATCTATCTAACATAGTTATCCACTATTGACTTGGCGCACCCCTTAAGAAACAATAAATAATAGTAGTAGTATTACTCAATTACCTTTTGAATATATGAAATTTAATGTTTTGAGAAATATACTAGGTGTTGAATAGTACTCTCTCCGTCCAACAATAGTTGTCCACTATTGACTTGACACATGAATTAGGAAGTAGTAAATAATAGGGGTAAAAATGATAGTATTTAATATCAAAGGTAAAATAGACACAAAATGATAAATTATTTATTGATTTTATAAACTGGACAAGTATTGTTGAATATCTCAAAATAGTAAAGTGAATAATAAAAATAGATTGAGCAAATAATATTTAATAACAAGGTTAAAACGTGATAAAAGGGTAACTTGATTTTCAAAACTGAACAAGTATTGTTGAATAACTATTTTTAGTATAATAGACAAATAAAGATGGATAGAGGAAGTATAAACAATTCACTCTCTTGAACTTATCACTTAGAAAATGTAAATGAAGGACAAAAATGAGAAAAAATTCAAATATGTATCTACTTAAACAATGAAAAAACCCCTAAAATCAGTTAATATTGAATAGAAAAATAAAATATAACAATATCGCTAGTTCATTAATAGAAGATTTTTATAATTATTTTTTCTATTAAAATTATAACTGATCTTAGAAAACATTTCTCAAATTAATAAGTGTGTACATATATAAGCTAAGTTTTCATATAAATTTAGTTAATACGTAACCATAGTTAATTAAGTTATATTTCTCTGCACATTTAACACTTGCGATAATAAACGAAAAAAGATTAAAATTATTCTCGAATTATTTGAAATAGCTCATATATACCCTTTAATTATGTTTATGATCAAAACTACCCTTGCCGTCTATGTTTTGGACCACAAATACGCTTAAATCGTTATCTTTGCCATTAGAGCTGACATGACAGTCCACCTAGGCAGTCCACCCAAGCTATCCAACATGCGAAAATACCTTCCTCTCAATAATGTTGTTCTTCCTTGTTCATCCCTATAACAAAAAGAAAATCAACTATAATTATTTCATTGTTCTTATTTGAGTTGTTGTTCGGACATTAGAACTCCAATTTCAAAGTGTGCCAAGTTTTTTTGAGGTTGTAATTGCATGTTGAAGGATCGAGTTTATTGCTTGGGATTTGGGGTCATAGATTCACAAAATCGAGTTTTAGATTTTCAAGCTTTTAATAACTCTTTCATAATTTTTTTTGGGATTTCAACTCAAATCTTCAAACTAAAAAAATCAGTTGTTAAATGTCAGTTTCCAGCTTCAATTGCAATATCCAAACAATTTTTAGTAACATTTAGTTAAATTTCTTCAAATTTTTGCACTTCAAAAACTCAACAAAGGCTAGAAATTTCTCAACAACAAGCTTTCAAATTAGTAGCTATTTTCAAGTTTCAACACAAAAGAATGACTTCAAGAGTTTTTCAACATCTTTCAACTTTGAGAATTAAATTTTCAGCCTCAGATTCGATGACATCGAAACCCAAACAATGACTCGATCATTCAATACACAACTACTATCTCAAACGAACTTCAACGCATTTCGAAATTAGAATTTCAAAGTCCGAACAATAACTCAAACAAGAACAATGAAAGAACTATTTTTGATATTTTTTTGTGATAGAAATGAACAAGGAAGACAACATAATTGAGAGGAAGAGATTTTTGCTATGTTGGACTGCCATGTCAGGACATATGGCAAAAATAGTGTTTTAAGGGTATTTGAGGTTCAAAACATAGACGGCAAGGGTAGTTTTGATCCAAACATGAGTAAAGTATATATGAGCTATTTCGAAAAATTTAAGGGTAATTTTAAAACTATAAATCCAAATATATAAGTAAATGTGAACGTTATCAAAAATAATATTCTGTATTTGAATTATGACTTGTGAGAAGGAGATTTCACACAAAAGGAAAATAAACAGATAATCGAGTAGCAGATTGTTCATACTTTACTGGTTAATAGTTTTTTCACCAAAATTGTTATCATAAATAAAATAGGCAAAACGTTTAAAATCTTTTATTTATCTGAATAACAATAATAGAGAAAGGAAATTGCCACCCAAGTTTGTGTGATTAAATCAAGGTAAGAGAACCACTCGGTGGTGGTGAATTCCGAAATTTCATTAAAAATATTTAAAATTTAATTTATGCATATGAAAAATATTTTTATTATATTTACTTTGTATAATTTGATATAAAGATAATACAATAAAATATATTCAACTGGTCAATCTTGACTAAGCCATTGGAACCAGCTATAATTGCTGGATTAGTAGAAACAGGAAAGGTCACTTTTATGTAAAAAGGATTTTATGCATATTTAAGTCCGTCTGATCAGAAACAATGGTGAAAAGTAATGAATTGTTTACTATTCTTTTTGTCAAATTTCTTCTAGGTGTTTGATTATAAAAAAAAAATAAAAAAATTCTGAGTTTTTTCAGAAGCAAAAGTAAAAAATCATTTATTTTAATGTAGAAATATTTTTACCATAAATCTATATTTGTCAAATTGTCCGTCTTTAATTTATCTTCCAGTTAAATACAAAACTCTTTTTTTTTCTATCTCTTCCACTTCCTTTTTGGAATAGTCTATCATAAAGATAAACTCTCTCTCCCTCTTTACATAATTTATAATTACAAAGCATTGCTAGAAATTTGAGTTAATATTTTCTGCACATAATCTTAAAGACTTTTATAATAATTATTTAATATTATTTTTGTTATAACAATTGTAATACTAGAACGTGTCAAGGGGTCGTTTGGTGTGATAGATAAAAAAATAATTATCGGATAAGTTTTTAGTATCCATTAATTCTTTATTTGGTTACAAAGTGTGACATAACTTATCGCATGATAAATAATTATGACAGGGATAAGTTATTGTGGATGGAATACTAATCTCGTGATAACTTATCTCGAGATAAAAATAGAAAATAACAAAAGTACCCCTTAAACCCTCTTTTTATAAACAAACAACTTATTCTTAGAAATTATGCTATGCATATTTGACAAACCAAACAACCAATAAAAAATAATCTCAACATAACTAATCCCTACACAATTTATTTCATTATAAATAATCTCAACATAACTTATTTTCAAAGTAATACCCTAAAATCTTAACTAGTTATTATACCACGATTCAAAATCCTAAAATCTTTAGTTAGAAAAGATGAGACCCAAATTTTACTTATGTAATAGATTTATAAATTGATTATTTTTTTAAAATATTATTGAATAGAAAAGAAATAAGACCTACATTGAAGTGACTTTACGACACCACCGCAATTATAAATCATGCATGCATGTGCTCCGGCCTCCAGCACACTATTGATTTTAGTTTCAAATTCAATTAAATATTTTTTGTTTTCCGAGGATCTTCTATGCATACACAATAAAACTAAATTTTTTTTTCCGGCATTGTAAATATTAAACTTATATATTTGAAATTATAAAAATTGTTTGAGGATTATTTCAAGATAAAGGTTTTAACTCGCAATACTTCAAACTTTTTCCCCCATGAACATAAATTTTCAAGTACTGTTTTCACCTTCAATTACTTTTCTTTTTTTTTTTCAAATTTTAATTTCAACCTCAAATATTATTGTTATATATATATATATTTTCTTTCTAAACTGAACGACTATTGCAGTATTGCTTATTCCTAGATGGGCTAGGCTTCATAATTGTCATTATATAACGGCCTATTTGTATCTCATTCAGTGGGCTTAAACACATCATTTGCATCAAGGCCGCTCTTTAAATTTGTTTAAGAAATTTGTGCAAACAATAACTTTTCACGCCACACAATCATAAGAATAAGAAATATTTATATGACGTAACTAACTTATCTTATGTATCTGTTATTAGCTGTTAATATTTGAAATATTTAAAGCTATTTTTTGTATTTTGTAGAGAAATATATAACCACACGCCTAACCATCTCTAGCTCTATTTAGTGATGTATATAGGAAAAATTACATAAGTGAAGGTCTTTTATTTAATAATTACCACTTTTAAGTATACTTTTAATTTATTACCATTTTTGTCAACTTTTAGCAATACTTACTTAAACAGTTTTGTTCTTTTAAACTTGGCAAAAAGTATTGTCATTCGCAATTTTTAGCAATACTGTCATTTAGTCAAATTGTTATATATGGTTAAAAGAATAATGTTGAAAAATGTCATAAATATTTTTTAAAAAGTGTACACGTAAGTGATTTTCTCATGTATATATGTACGTATTTGACTAGTTTAGATCGTCAATATTATTTTGTGGTTTTGTGTAGAAATTTATTGGCCCATACTTGAAAGCTTGTTGCAGTCAAATTTATTTGAAAGCCTGTGTTTTTCTCCGGGCCAGCATCACTACGGTAATGCCCACATACAATAGTGAAGTTCTTCTATGGGTTTCATAGAAATAGTTCCTTTATTTTGCTAAGTATTTATTTTCTTGGCAACAATTTAAGTGACCGAATCGATCCATTAGAAAATATAATTATGTTACATTTCTTGAAACTACAAGAATAAAGTTTAAAACAAATAACAAAAGATTTATCAATAATTTATAGGGTTCTTATGTAAATGTACTATTGAATTTTTTTTCAATAAAATGATTGGATGTATATATAATGTATCAATATAGTATAAATAATATATAATCACGTATATATGATATATAACTATGTAATAGAAATGTATATACATTTATATATATTGTTTATATGATATTTATACATTGCACAAGTTCATCATCCTCAACAAATGGATTCCCATAGCAAGCAAGTAGACCGTATGACACTTTGAAGTTAGAAGGCACTGACCCTTTACCCACAATGTACATAGTCAAGTGACCATTTTCTTTAATAAACAGTAATTTAAGACAAATTTTTTTATTCAATTGGCATTTTGTCTAAGGAAAATTCGCGCCATATACATATTTAAGAGTAATTTTTACGGGTTTTTAATATACTTTTAAACAATTCTTACTTATAACAGTTATTTACAGGTTATGACATATCAATTAAATTTAATTTAATTTAAAAATCAATTTTAATTTATTTAATAAATGATTAATATGTTTATAATTTTATATTATTAATTAATAATATTTAATTAATTTGATTTCAGTTCCTTTTTTCAAACTGAAATCATTAGTTACACATATTAAGGGATTTACATAGATTAGACTTCCTTGTTTACTGTTACACTCCAAACCTCCCATACCTCAATCCCATCACCCTCCACCCACGCCTATTCAAATCTACACGCCATCACCCCCACTACCCCACTTTCACCTTGTCTCTCCCATTTTTCTCACCAGCCAACTACACCATTTTCACAATCGTCCGTCCAATTAAGTTTTTCAACAAAATCATGTCTAAGAAACCCATTGAAACGTCTTGAAAGAGTCCCAAATTGGTTGAAGGAACTTCTACTGATGAAGTTCATACTACACTTGATATCAAGCATATGATGCATGTTCCTCAACAAGAAGATAGTTCCAAGTATGTATTTCTATACTTTACTGTTTTCATTAGAAAAGGTAACTTAATTTATTTCTTAAAATGTTTATTTTTTTAATTTTTTTCAGTGATTGTGGTTTGTACACATGTCTATTTGATGAATACATCAGTATTGATGTTTCTGATATGCATTTTGTTGATATCGATGCAAAGTACCATCGTCAAAGGTATGCCACAATCCTATGACATTATGAAAAAATAAAGAATGAGGATGGCGCGATCAGTGAGAGTGAAGTTACTGGTACGGTTGCTAGCAAATTTGGTGGACCTCGCATAGCAAAAGAACATGTTCCGGATACCACCAATTATCCTACACCAAGACCACAAACAAGAAATTTGAGATAGTTGATTGCACCTTCTACTTTTTAAGAATTACATGTTATTTTTTTGTGTTTAAGTACTTGATGATATATAATATTATATGTTTTCTTCCAGTCAAATACCATCTACATATGAATTACTGATTGACTATTATAATTTCAGGATACTAGTAATATACGGACTTCATACCAGTTGGATTCAATTTTTTTAAAATATTAGTGTGCTTTCAAACTATATAGTTATTGGATGAAATGCGTATGAAATTTGATTAATATTTGTATGACTATGACTTTAATGTTTTGATTTTGGATATTGTATGAATTGAGATATAAAATTGATATACAAATGGTATGAATTGTATTTTAACATTAGTGTGATTGTCTATTAACTGTATATATGGTATGAATTTTTAAACTGGTATGAAAATGGTATGAATTGTCAAACTAGTGACTTTTTCTAAAAATTTCACAATATACTTACTTTCTATTCTAAACATGTTTTTAGATGAAACGTGTATGAAATCTGATCAATACGTGTATGCCTCCGACTTTAATGTTTGCTTGATGATATATAATATTATATGTTTTCTTCCAGTCAGATGTCATCTACATATGAATTACTGATTGACAATTATAATTTCAGGATACTAGTAATATACAGACTTTATACCAGTTGGATTCACTATTTTTAAAATATCAGTGTGTTTCCAAACTGTACATTTATTGGATGAAATGTGTATGAAATCTGATTAATATTTGTATGACTATGACTTTAATGTTTTGATTTTGGATATTGTATGAATTGTGATATAACATTGGTATACAAATGGTATGAATTGTGTTTTAACATTAGTGTGATTGTCTATTAACTGTGTATATGGTATGAATTATTAAATTAGTATGAAAATGATATGAATTGTCAAACTAGTGATTTTTTTCTAAAAATATCACATTATGCTTACTTTCTATTCTAAACTTGTTTTTGCATGAAACATGTATGAAATTAAGTGTATGCATCCGACTTTATTGTTTGATTGTTGGATATTGTATGAATTGTGATATAATATTGATATGCAAATGGTATGCATTGTGTGATTATATGAAATTATGATTGTTATACGAAATTGATGAATGTTTATATGAAATTGATTTATTGTTGGTATAATATGTGTGATATAAATTGAAGTTAGTGTTGGAATGAAACTTGAACAAGATTGGTAAAAAATCTGTTTTAATTTTCTTTATAGTAGGACACCAGTTGAAAACCAAATTAATATTCATGATAACTTACATTAAATACTCAGGATACCAAATGCATTCCATAATTACCTTGTATAATTATCACTATATTAACACTATCTTATATATTAAGCTTGAATAAATTTTATTTTCAACAGTATGAAATTTGTATGATTAATGAATTAAACACCTATAAAAAATGAACAATATATTAAACACTTAGTTATAATGCATTTCACACCAATTATGTTTCAGATCAAAACAAAACATGAGCCATAAAGTCAAAATAAAATTAAAATTTTATACAGTCTAACCAAATAAATAATCATTTTTTTGCACAAGATAGTTTGAACATGTCGTCCTGTTGTGGCCAGCTTGACGACATCTACTGCAAGTAACTCTAGACCGTTTGAATTTCACATCAGCAAACTTTCTAGCGTTCAAGTTGCGGTCTTCCTACCATTCTTTTTGAACCGATCGACATCAATTTAGGCTTTGAAACATAACTTGGTATATCCCATGTACTCTCGCTTGGGAGAGGTTCAACCATCTATCATAAGCTGCGATGTTATCGCACTTACGAGACCACTATAAAGACTAGAAGATTCATATATATTCCCCTCCATCTAAAAATCAACATATTTCCCTGTTTCATTAAAAAAAAAAATAACAATTAGTCATCCAAAGAACAAACAAATTTCATTATAAATAACAACAAAATTATACATACTTGTCATTATCTTTTCATACAAATATCATTCAGACAATACTCTACAAAAAGATTAAAAAAAAAAACAATATTTCACATTTCATACCCACTTAATACATATTTCATATAAACAATCATCACTCATACCAAATTTATACACAATTGACAAAACCTATATAAACAATAAAATTTCAAATGTTATACCAACTTTAAAACCTTTTCATACATTTCTTCAAAATTCTAAATAACTTTTTTTAAACATTACTGAACACACTTTCATACCAAATTCATTTCATTTATACTACCAAATTCATTCTAAACTATACATTTAATTTATATTTTCAGGAAAAAAAAACAGTATTCAATATTATAATCTTAATCTACGAACCCAATCTACAACGATAAACATATTTATATACTATACATTTATGCTCAAATCATTCACATATTGCGCTAATTTTTCACGAAATCAACGTTTTAACATTATACAAAATAACCAAAAACTAAAAAATAGAAAAAACTTACCAACACAGTCACTAATATTACAGTTTCACAACAATTAATACGTATTATGAACAAAATATTTTGTTTATACAAAAAAACTAAAAAATTAACTATAGTCAGGATTTACAAAAACAAAATCACATAATGTGATTTACAGTTAGATTGTTTTTTTTTTCATTTAACTGAAGTACAATAACAAATTATAAACAATAACAAATACTTACCTGAAGGATCTCATCTTCCACCATGTTTAATTAATATTGATATGTAATCGTCCATCACAATAAAATCAAGATTTTTCAAACAAAAAAAACTTCAATTAGTCTACAGTGACAAGATTTTTGGAAGAAAATCGAAGAGAGAAACGTGGGAGAAAAATGGATAAAATCAAAATTTTTAATTAAATTTAACAAATTAGAGTGAATTAAGGAAACTGAATATTCTTAATTAGTTTGAATTTCCTTAATTCATGCTAATTAATAATTATCTTCAAACATTTCAAATCTAATTAACACCCCTATTTCCGTTTTTTACCCTTTTTTTTTAATTCCAGAAACGTTTTATTTTATTTTTTAAAAAAAACAAATGTTTTCAATTATTAAAAACAACTGTTTTTTTAATAAACTGTTAGAAAATGAAATTTTTAATGTTACAACCTGAAAGTTTAATTCTACTGCTATAACTTGAAAATATTAGTCTAATATATGTCATATATTAAATTTTCACTTTGTCAAATTATCCCTAACGGCCAGGCCCAATACGTCAATCTAGAGTTGGACATTAAATTAAGAGTATTTAGGTTTAGCAAACATAAAAATCATATTTGTATGCTATAACTATAGTTTGCATAATTGCGCTCCATAGCAAAGTTTATGTTTGCTATGGAGCATCAGATTTGTATAAATCGCAGGCAGACATTCGTTTGTATAAAAGCGCAATGATTATATATGTATATTAGTTAGATAATTGTATATATGTAACTACTATGTATATGTATCAATAATTGTATTTGTATAGCTGCATAAAATTTGTATTTGTATACAATTGAATCGAAATAAAACATTTGTATATCAAATCTCTCTCTCTCGCTTTATACAACACAAATTATATATTGTAATTTGTATAATTTGTGTTTGTATAAAGCGAGAAAGAGAGAAAGACAAAAGAGAACTGGTAGGGGAAGATCTGTAATTGTATAATTATTAGTGTATATGACGAAATTATATACATTTGTAAGTGTATATACAGTTTTCTCTCACTTTATACAAACACAAACGCAATTTATACATTTGTGTTAGTATAAAGTGAGAGAGACTGGCAAGCGAGATTCTTTGTGGAGAGAGGCGAATGACAAGTGTTTGATACGGTGAAACTGTGGTTATAACATTTAATTTGAATTATAAATTTGTTATTTTATACAATTTTCCCTTAAATTAATTAGTGTTGGCTATATATGAGAGTCTTTCGGCTATATATGAGAGTCTTTCACTGTCATAATAGATATAAGTTCAATTATCATGTGTGATATTAAACATGACGTGCCCTTTTCAATCGAAGATTGACCCTTTCAATCGATTATTTAGAAACATATGAAAATATTTTGCCTAATATTTACTCTCGTTAGTGCAAAATTTGACCATGGGATATTTGAGTTGCTTTTTTTTGGGGCAAATTACAGAAATCACATACTTTTAAGGAAAAATTACAATTTATATCTTAAAAGTTTATAATTACAGAAATCCCTCAAACGGATACAATAATATAAGCGCTGATACATTAATCTAATGCGCGAGATACATTAATTGTTAAGTAAGATACATTACATTTTATACATGATACACTAATCTGATGCGCGAAAATGAGGGATTTTGGAGATTTGTAAAACTTATAGGGGATACTAGTAATAAGTAAACTAAAATGTGAGATTTCTGTAATTTTTCCTTCTTTTTTTTACAGTCTAAGCCCATAAAATATATATTGTCTGCTTTGGCCCAACATGCATTATGAATTTCTAGGTTGATTTATGCAAATGTCCCTTTTATGCTACTTAATTAGAATGGCCTTTCTCCTTATATTTGAAGTTGTATAAAAATAGCTCTTGGAAGTTTACCCTTACACATAAGTTGTTAGATCTGGGTGTAATGTTTGTTCATATATTCCTAAAATTTTGCAGATAAAACACTAGTCTTTCGTCTAAAGTTTGCATTACATAAAAAGTACTAAGTGTTGGTTTAGGGTCTGTTTGGAAAGCCACTTGATAATTGGAATTGGTGTAATTACTAGGGTAATAATTACCAGCCTAGTAATTACACTGACCTGTTTGGTTGCCACATTGTAATTACACTGTAATTACACATGTTCTGTTTGGATGCACAATTGCAATTATAAAACTATAATAAATTTTAAAATAAAAATTAATTATTTAAAATTTATACTAGACAAATAAGAAACTTTATAAATGACATTAAATTAAATATTTAAGATATATATTCTTTTTTGAAAATATATTAATTAACTCATATTTTCTGTATCTAATATTATGAAAAAATAATTGATTTATATTTTTTCAAATTAATATATTTCAATGAATTGATAGTAACAACTAAAAGTATGAAGTTTCTACGAATATCGTGAATGCATGTTTGATAAAAAGAATAATATATAAATAAAATGTCATAAATTATTAAATGTTTGACAAAAATATAATCTATCAAGTCTAATTAAAAAATGACGTGCAATGTAAATTCAATATTACTAAAACAAATGAAACTGAAAATATAACATAAGTTATAAATCCAAAACAAAAAATTTAACATAATACTCTTATAACAAATTTCAACATAGCAATAAATATGATTTATTTTTATTTTTTCTTAATAAAGAAAACGTAAGTCTATAACCTTACTTAACAATAGATTTTATTTTAATTTAAAAATTAGAATACTAATAAAATTATTCTAATGAGAAAATAAGCATGGCATAAAGAAATAGATAATACGAGAAAATTACATAAAATCACGTAAAGTAAGGTTCAGAACAAGAAGAAAATGAAATATAAAATAAAAAATAAACTTTTACAAATTTTTAGAATAATAAAAATAAAAAAAGAACTTAAAATAATAGAAGTAAAAAAAAATTAGAATAAAAATATAAAAATAGAAAAAAAAAAGAAATTAAAAAATAATCAGATGATAATTACACCATGTAATTACCAGCAATTCACAGCCTCTGCCTGTGAATTGTAGAGTGTAATTACCCCCTGCCAATCATACCAATTAACTGCTGACCAAGTAATTACATGTCCTTCCAAACAGGACNTTTTACAAATTAGAATAATAAAAATAAAAAAAAGAACTTAAAATAATAGAAGTAAAAAAAATTAGAATAAAAATATAAAAATAGAAAAAAAAAAAGAAATTAAAAAATAATCAGATGATAATTACACCATGTAATTACCAGCAATTCACAGTCTCTGCCTGTGAATTGTAGAGTGTAATTACCCCCTGCCAATCATACCAATTAACTGCTGACCAAGTAATTACATGTCCTTCCAAACAGGACAAGATAGTATAATTACACCAATTACACCAAATCCAATTACCAGGGTGTCCTTCCAAACATGGCCTTAATGTTTTCTTATAAGATTTTCGATTTATTCAAATGTGATCTTTAATTAGACAGTGTCTAAAAGGCGCATAAGCGGTAGAAATAAAAAGAGAGTCATTTACTAACAACAGTTTCAAAAAGGGATAGCTAAATTTCATGACATTTGTCTCTTGGACAACACAATCATGGTATGCAAAAGCGGTCGTACCATGTGAACTTATACTATACTTTATATATAAAGCCTTCTTATTCTTTTTCCATTTTGACATAAGACTCACCTAAGGTGCCACAAAAAAAAGTTTAGGTGATTGGAACATTAACAAGAGGTCATGCATCTAGACATATTGTAGAGTTAGTCTAACAGAGATTGCAAAAACATCCAAGCATAATTAAAACACATTTAGTCTAAACACCAAGTTTACTAGTGGAATTCACTACAAAAAAAAAAAAGATTTAGCGACAGACAAAGTTTGTAGCTAAACAATAAAAATTCATCGCTAATCCTACTTAGTAGTGAATTAATGGCATATTTCTGTAGCCACGACCAAATAAACATTGAAATTCGTAGCTAATTCAATTTTTTTTTTCCCCATAAAAAAGAATATTTAAACAAGAACATGAAATGTAAGGGCTGTGGTTAATTATACTACTATATCAGATAGAGTTTTAACAATGTAGTTGGCCATGATTTGGTTGTCATTTGTCAATGAATGCAAACGAACAACATATATAGATTTGACTCGATCGGCCAGTAACGAAATTGACAGTACGTGAATTAATGAAGGTACAATTTATAGATAGATAATGCAAGTGTTGTGAACCCAAACACGTTAGCAGAGGACAAGGATGACACAGAGGATGAAATAAGGGAAGAGCACATGGATATGCCACGTAGGAGTGCTAGAAAAATGATTCCTCCTGCTAAACTTGGGGATTACGTTTGGAAAAGAGGGGTACATAAGTAAAAAAGGCAAAGTCTGTTAGAGATATAAAAGCAGCAGTAATGCAGCATTGCAGGGCAGCAAATATGTTTTGAGGGGATTCTAATTTCTCATCCCGTTTCTCTGATTTCTCATCTCCTTTCTAGTATCTATCCTAGTTTCCTTATCTTCTGCAATTTCTATTGTATTAGTACTATTTCTATGTTGCTGTTGTACACCTGTTAATACTATCAGTGAAAAGAGTTTGCCTACTGTTCTTTTGTGATTAGTGATCGTTACAGCAAGACACGATTTAAACACCAAAAGTAAAGACCCAAACAGTAAAAATAAATAAAGGGAGGATTTGAAATTTACAGGGTGGATTTAGGGTATTGGATGTGGGTTCTCGGGAACTCAATAACTTTGGCGTATTAATATATATATATGAAATTTTTGTTGGGAACGTAACTCAGTAACTAAAGAATCTTGGTCTGGACTTTTGTATGGGGTTCGATAGTCGTTTTTGTTGAAGATTAACAAAAGTTCCATATTGATAGTTAATGAGATGTCTGGATTCGTTATAAGGCTTGGGAAATCCTCCTCCCTGCGAGCTAGATTTTGGGGTATGAGTTAGGTCCAAGATCTAATTTAACATACGTCAGACCCATCTCACCCAATGAGGTGTTGAATAATGACAAAAGTTCCACATTGAAGGTTAATGCGATGTGTGGACTCTTTATAAGGTTTGGGTAATAATCCCCCTCCCGAGCTAGCTTTTGGGAAGACCTAATTTAACAACATTTATCAACATAAAGTAGGAACATCTATTGGGGGTTTCAGAGAGCTTAGTTATTAACATTAATAAACAAACACTGTTTCAACAGAATACTTTCCTTGGTACATAGGTTATTAGAAACTAAGCAGCCTGAAACAGTTAGAATGTCTTCTTCAAAGACACATTAAACCCTAGAGAGTGTTCTTCAAAGACAACATACAACATGAACCCTAATTTTTTTTTTATAGATAAAACTAATTAGATCATAAAATAGATAAGACAATTCATTCGAACAGACACTCCATGACTTCCTTAATTAGTAAGGAGATACACCAATGTTTGCTGGAGCAAGAAACCCTTCCTTCATCAGAACATCCTCCCCTTCCTACACATTTCCCAAAAATAAAATAATCAAACCATATAATCTCTCCGTTTCAATTTATATGACACACATTTATTTATAGTGACTTCTTCTACATTTATGAAACTCTACAATAAAGAATGTACGTTAACAGTTTTTAAAATAGTTTTGTATGTATGTAAATAAATGAGATATTTGTACTTTAATGAATTAGGTCATTGAAAGAAAAATGTAGAGTACCTGTTGACATGCATTTGGTTTCTTCACGGGTTGATCAGGCATAAGTCCGAAATGAATGTGTGGAAAATGGGCCCACTGACAACACAACAAAACAAGACAAACACTAAATTCAAAAACTTAATTGTAAAAATCAACCAAACCCTAGTCAAACAAAACCCTAGTTAAAAGGAATTCATAGCAGCTACTTCCTCTGTCCCAATTTTTATGACTTGCTTACTTTTTTAGTCAGTTTAAAAAAGAATGACAATTTTACTCTTAATGAAATGATGTATACCCACACTGGTATCTATCACTTATTTTATACCACAAGTTTCAAAAGTCTTCATTTCGTTCTTAAAATCTGTATCAAGTTAAATTATCTCATATAAAATAGGACGGAGGGAGTATTTATATATAGTGCCTAAATTTAAAGAATCTTTTTTTGTGTGTTGATATTAAATTTATGTTGAAGAATAAAAAAATTATTTTGGGAATATATATATATTTCTTACATTCTTTGCAGCAGCACTGAAGGCCTCCCTGTGACTTATATCGGGATTTCCAGCTTTGATACGTTGGATCTCGTCCCTGCATTGTTTTTTTCAATGGCATTTCTTATATAAAAAATATGTTGTTTAACATGAATATTTAAATCTTGTTTTTTTAAAAGTAAAATAAAATAAAATATATATATATATACTCAATCTTCTTAATATGAAAAGAAAAGATGCAACTGAAGTTGTGTTTAGACATACATTGTACTAGAAAAAAGTTGTCTATAGGACATTTTCGTTTAAAGATAAATTTTTAAAAAATGAGGGAATTTCATGAAGAAATAATGTTTTTAGTTTGAAAATCTATGGTAAAACGAGAGCGTAAAACATACTTGATGAATCGATTGTAAGCAGATGGGACTCTCTGTCGCTTCTCCGGAGCTGGAAGACAATGCAGACAAACAAAAGAGTGCGTTAAATTTGCTAGTCTGACTTTCTGTAGAATACACTTTACTCACCTCGGGACCAAATAGAATGGAGTGTACTACTTTTTGTGTCTATCACATCATTTCATGATAATTACCTAATCATACATCTATCTATATATCTAGATTCTTTGGCCATACCAAAATCCAAATCCATCTAACTTTACGGGGGACGACATTTCTCTTTTTTACCTAAACCCTCAAAGAATGAGACACACAAAAAAAAAAAAAGTATTTTCTTCGTTCCAATTTATATGATGTAATATGATTGTTGGAGCTACAAGTTTAGGAAAGAAGGACATACATATGAAACTTGTAGTTTAACATGTGTCATTCTTTTTAAGACGGACTAAAGACAAAAGTATGTCATATAAATTGATACATAGTTATATATAATTTGACTTCGCATAGAGTTTAAGTAAAAAAACAAAAAGAAACTTGTAAATATTACTACGTTTGACACTATATAGTACATGTTATAAAGATTAATACCTACAACCTAAAGCAACTTTTCAGCTACAATGTTACCCGGTATTCAGAAAGTACCTCCAATCAAGGAGATTCAACAAAAGAGCCTGCGACTTATATGCACAATATAACTTTTCGATGACGAATGACAGTTTAATTGAACCCCTTTATACTAACCATGTACTTTCACCATTCTTCCTAGTGCAGTTGTTTGGCTATCTTATTTAAAACTTAAACTGTTAAAAGTAGGGGTGAAGCCAGTTCAGTGGAAAATTACACTATTTTTATATGGTTAAAATTATTTAAACTGTTCAGACTAATCCGTGTGTTTACTTCTTATTTAAAACCTCTACATGAAAATTCTGACTACACCACTGATTAAAATAAGAACATTTTTTAACCAAGAGAGACGAAGTTCATATGTTTAAACTATCCTTGTGCAGTAAGGATTTGACCAGATTTTTCCAGTGAAGATAAATTACTAATATCAACATCATGGTAGGCACATATATAGTACACTAAAAACAGAATCTGTTGATGAACAATGCAAAAACGTTTAAGTTGAAAATTCTAAATTTGGCTTTTTTGGAAGTACCTTATATTTAGAAATTTTTTGAGAAAGAAGGCAGGCAAGAAAAAAGATATAAGATGTCTCCTTCCCCAAAATATGAAAATTCATTATGTAAAAAAAAAAAAAAAAAAAAACCTTTAGAAACTGTTGAGGAAATAATGCATATTCTTTCTTAATTTGCTAAGAAAACCCTATTTTCTAGAAAGGCTAGAGCTATATACTTTGTTTTTTCTTAGTGTTCAAAAATTGATTTATTTTTTTTAATCTTACGTCTGTTGGCGACTGGTGGCTTTGGAATTTCATCAACTCCTCCCCTAACTGGCATGAGTGATTCATTTGGGTTAATTTGTTGATTCATCAACAAACTTGGTGGATTATTCCGAATCTCATCCTGAAAAATAAAAGTAGATTTCCCAATTGGAACGATAGAGAGAAGATTAACATGAGCAAAATATTAGTAATTAATAAACATACCAGAAGATTGTGAGGTGAAAAGAAAGAATGTGGGAGATGAAGCTGATTAGCAGCAGTGGGAAGAATAATGTTGACAGAGAGAAGATTGGTGCAATGACCACATCTTACTGTCACATTTTTGAAGAAGCTTGAGCAAGGAACACTCACCTGTACAACAAAATGTCCATTTTTATCAAATGCAACTAGAAATTTAAGTAAAAGGGGGTGTGTGTATATTATATTAGGTATAAGTTATTATCAACATATATTGCGATAAGAAAGAGAAGTATATATGTACTGTAAGAGGGAGGGAAGAAATTGATATGATATGATACCGCGAGAACAGTGTCACAAAAGTTGCATTGGACATAACAGAGTTGTTCTCCTGAAGGAGGAGAGAGGTGATGGTGGTGGAGGTGGTGGTCCGGAGCAAAAGCAGCAGATGAAGACGACATTTTTTTGAGATATTGATAAGGTTCCTTTCTAATTCCTGATTTGAGCTAGACTACTTCTCTCTTTCTTGATTTGATTTGATTGATTGATTGATCATTGACTCACACTTTTATATTGGATACTCTCCGGCTCCTTCCTACCTAATAATATGCTTTTTCTTTTCTTTCTTTTTTTCAATTGAGATAGACAGACCTAATGTAATAGGGCACTTGATGGATCAACAAATTCTTTTCTTTATTCACATTGTTTCTCTAATACCATGTTAAAAGTGTGTGATTACGTAATTTTAAAGTTTAAGAAAAATATACTTTGATTATGTCATGTGTGGTAGAGTGTTAGCCAATTAAGATCTTTCATGTTTAGAAAATGAAAGTTGCGGATCAGATGAGGATACTAAGGTGTGGATGTGTGAAAATACTAGGAGAGATAAGATTATGAATGAATTTACCTAGACAAGATGGAGTGGCTCTACATGGTGGATAAATGAGAAAAACCGAGACTGAGATGTTTTGGGCATAAGAGAGAATTGTTGATGCCCTAGTGTGAGATGTAGCTTACATCGAACATGACCTTAGATATGGGGGTTCGGAGGTTGCAAATTAGGGTAGAAGGTTAGTGGGTGGTTGAGCGTTCTTTCACTTCCTCTGAGATAGGCTTGGTGGTTGCATCTGTACCTAATAGTATTAACACTATTCTAGTAATTTATTGTTCTTCTTGTACTGTTATCACCAAATTTTTTGTGTTTTAATTATTACATTATTATGTTATCGTTACACAAGGTATGTTTGGTTTTTTAATTGGTACTGTCCTAGTCGTTCGTGTTCGTTCTTAATTAGATACTATTTCATTGTTTACCTCCTATATATTCGTGATGTGAAGTGTTCTGTCCAATCAGATCATGTAAGAGTCTTTATAGTTAACTCTACTAAGAAATAAAAAATTTTGAGCCTAACTCGTCTAGTTCAAGAGATAAAGGATTGTTTAAACTATAATAAAGAGACCACAAATTCATGTAGGACTCTTCACACCTCTCCTCATGGCTTAGAACAGGATATCTGGTGCATGAACAATTTATTATGAGGCTCAATATCTGAAATACGAATTAGGATGTAACCTACTATAATATCATGTAAAGAAATAAATCTAATTAAACATATATTCAACTTTAAAAACTAGCTCTAAATTTCTTAAGCCATATTAGAGACCACCTATTCTTTAAAAGGAATGATATGAAACTCTTTACAGACTAAACTTGAATAACCTCTTAATAATATATAACATCCACAACCACAACGTACTATTGAGTTTGTTTTGTTTGAATAACCGTTGTAGAATAAACAATTATTGAATCCCTCTTGACAACTTGCTTATATTAGAGTTATTTTTTTAAGATAAGCGTAACTTTGAACCTGATAAAAATAGTAACTAATTTGCTATTAATAATTAAACTATTCAAAATCTTTTCATATGATGCATATTCCGTAAATAGACTTTAGTTCAGGCTAACATAAATTCCAAATTTAAAAATAAGTGATTACAGACATTCTTGTATTATACCCTAATCGTGGCCCCAATACTAAAAATAAATATTTTATTTACTTGTTCATTTTAGTAAATCAAAAAAAAACTAGTACCTTTTTTTCTCATTCTATCTGCAGGAGTATTAAATAACTATATCAAATAGTGATAGTCAAATTTAAAGCTTCAAAATATCATTATTAAAGTTAGTTCAGTAATATAAATTTTAAATAACAGACATATTAGATTAACATAAATTAAGTAATATAAAATACGAGTTAAAAAAAAAAANGGAGTAAATGTGTACACAAGAGGAGTATCCTGAGTTGAATGAGTGAGTGAGGCGCTTTGAGCTGGCTGAAAGGTGGTAAAATGTTCTCCTTGATTGAGCTCACTTGAAGTTGGAAACGAAGGTGGCATGTGCCCTTTTTGGCGAGCATCAGGTGGTAGGTTCTGAGAAGCTGCTTGGAAATGAGCCACTAGGAGATTCAGTTCACCAATTTGTCGCTCTAGACGAGCAATGACTTCCATGGGTGATTCTGTTGCTACCGAGGCACTAGGATTAGCCGCGACAGATGGAGTGGGGATTATTTCGGATGAAGCAACCGTGTTGATAGTGGAATCCATTTTTGTACGAGTCCTCTTAGTAGTCCAAGTAAGAAATGATGAGTCTGATGTAATTTTCTTGACTTTAGACCGTGTAAAATATGAATGTTCTGCCAGCGGGTACTTTGATGAAGTGAGCAAGTTTGATTACCAACACAAATCAGTCTCTCCTTCTAAAAATAACTCAAAAAATAAAGAGTTAGTCCATTAATCATAATAATCAATCAAAGTAACATATAAAACAAATAACATTTGTTTTGCTTAAAACAAATTAGTCCAAAATCCGAAGAACAAAAGATTCTAAAAGGATGACAAAATGGGAAAATTTTGATCATTTTGTGAACTAAAATTTTAGCAAAATAAAGGAATTTGAACAAAACAAACTATATGATTTGAGTAAATATTCAAATGTACATTTTGGAAGGTTCAATTGAAAAGTCCTTTCGAGAAACAAAGACGTCTTAAAGTTGACTTGAAACTGAAGGAATATTTAGTAATACCGGCTAGGTAAGCGTAAAAAAAAATAATTTTCAAGAAACAACAAGGTCAACGTGAATTTGAATAGTGACCTAATAAATTTCGTAAAGCTCTATTGAACCTAGAACTTTAGTGATTTTGAACGTATTTTGATAATGGAGTCAAGAATATTTCGGAAAGCTTGAAAATTGAGTATATATATTGAAAGATGTTCTAAGACTTTGGAATGGAATAATGGACCAATTATGTTTAAAGCAAAACATATGTATGTAAACACATAGGTCCAACAAGCACAAACGACATAAAATTTGTAACATTTAACACACAAACAATATATAACGCCTCCTAACATACATGTGACCTTTTTGAGCCAAAGGTAGGCCTAACGTTTGAAGGATGTGTATGTCGATTGTAACACGTTCCATTGCCCTAAAAATCATTTATACAAACCTTATGAATAAAATAAATGGGATATATATTAGAGGATAGGGAAATAAATATCAGTCCCACGCAGGGGTACAATGGTAAACTAAACTAAGCTTCCATATGTAATCTTCATTCCTGAACTTCTTGGTACTTTTGAATTTCTTCTGGGTGAGGATGATCTTCCTTTGACTTCAATAAAGAAACTACCTATGTAAATAAAAACCCAACCCAAAGGGCCATGTACGCACAAAACGACATACATATCCTTCAAATTTAACAAATAGTTGAATGATCGTCTTATATTGACCGGGGGTCAATTAGACTTAAGGTGGTCTTCTAATGGGCCCAGCACGCCTTGGGTGTTGGGTCAACTTAGTTCAAAATGCGCTAAATTCGGGATTTGGTTTCGCTCTACGCTAGTTGACTAAGAGTGGCTTTTGAAAGACCGGGAACCCAAGTGGACAACTTAGGCTGGAATTCACAACAATCATTGGACGCATGACGTACCAATAAATTGCTGATCATTCCGAAAAAGGGTTGAGTATAAAAAGTTCGGCTGCGATTATGCAGAAACCGTTCTTTAATATACTATACAAATATCAGAAAGTGCCATGAATGCAATATGACAATTAATATTCACAATTTAAACACATAATTGCATAAAGTAACAATTAATACAATAATAGTTAGCCAAACAATAAAATCCTTTTGGTTAGAACCTAGATGAATCCCCAGCAGAGTCGCCATTCTGTTACGACCCGATCTCGAAAACTAAGGTTTCGGGACCATTTTCGCAACTTTGGCAATTTTGTTGAGTTTTGGAAAAAATTGTAATTTGGAAGTCGCCACTTAATTTTTTAGGAAAAATTAAGAAAACCATTTAAAAAAGAGAATTTTTGAAAGAAAAAAAACATTAAAAACCAGAGTCGGGTAAGGGTTCAAATAATTCTCTAAGGAAGGGTTTAGGCATCTTAGAGAATCCGCTAATATGCGGTTGACCGACGGATTTAAAAGTTTGGCTAATTTTATATATATATATAAAAAAAAGGTTACTTACAAAGAGTCCATGTTTGAAATTTAGATAAAAATCTTTGATACTTGTAAAGATCTCAGGAATAAATCTAACTTGAACTTTTTACCCATAGTCATGTTTTGAATCAACGATTAATTCAAACTCCTAAACATGTATTAAAGGACCTTGTTTGACAACTACAAAAGGATATAGAAAATCCTTAAGTCATTCATACAAAGCCCTAAGTTAAACTAAAAGACAACTAATTTATTTTTTAGAAACTTAACAACTTTATCCTATTTAAAAATCTGAACTAAATATGTTAGTTCAAACTCGTAAACATGGATTCAAAGCTTTTCAATAACTATGAAAGAACATAAAAGGTTCTCAAGTCATTCTATAAAGCTTAAATTAGCCAACTTGAAATGAGTTTCGAAATTTGAAAACTTAAATAAACATGTCACCCCAAGGATTCATCTAAATTGATAAAATAAATGTTAGAAGTTAAAAGCAAATATCACAACATCACAATATGATAAGCGACGAAGTGCTAATAGAATTAAGACAACTTTAAGTCCACTTGCTGCATCTCTTTTTTCTGCCTTTTGAGGCTGCTGTTGCTAGCGCTATTTCCGAACTTTTAAGTCCAAAAAATGCTATTTTCAGCCCTTTGAAACTGCTGCAACTCGGCCTCGTTAATGCTGTTCAAATTTCGGCCAATTTGAACGGAAAAACCCTTTCGTTTCAGCTCTTTTGAGCTGCTGTTGCTGCTGGTTTTGGGGTCTCAACCCAATATATCGGCTTCCCTTTCGTAACTTGGCGAAGGTTTGACTCAAAAAGAAGAGAATGCAAGGGAGTGGAAAGTTCGAATGGACTCGAACGGGTGAGTTCATGCAAAGAGAATGAGGAAAAAAGGATTAGTAAACGAACAAATTCTTTAATAAGCTAAGATACAAAACTCAAGGATAATCAATTCAACAATTCGTCCTTCACCACAATTTAAACAACAAACTCATTATTACCAAAGTGCTAACTGCCTTAACATGTTGGAATTAATCATGAGGAAAATAAGATTATAACTAAAAGCCAATGAGAATTAAAAATATTTAATGACCAACATGTACTTCTCATAGTGAATAAAGAAATCATAATATCCGATCACGTCATAAGGATCATTTAAACAACAATCAGCCCTTTGGTACCATATGGTAAAAGGAATAAAATAGATTAAAAGTTTGGGAGACGGTCACACATTTATTTCGATATTTGCACACGATGAATGCTAAAAAATGACAACTAAAGAATTAGCTTAAAAAACTGCATCTCAAAATATTCATGTAACAAATGCACATATAAACAAAGGCAAAGCTAAATTTTAATGACAAACCGGTTTAACTTCTAAGTAAAATAATCGGCAGAACAATTGAGTAAAAATTCAAGGCATATGCTCTTCATTTATATTGAATTTATGATAGGATGAAAAACTTATAATGACTACTATATTAGGACACAACAATATCAAAATTCATCTAAGACTTTACATCAAAAACTGAAAATAAAGCAGCCAAGGAGCAAGAAAATTTGGAGAATTCATGCGCAGAAGAAATATGGAAATAGAGATCAACAAATTAACAAAAGGGGCTAACATTAATTTGACATGTAAACAAATACAAACAACACATAATAATGCGAGCTAAATATGTGAAACGAAGGAGGAAACCAACAGAAACAAAGGAAGACAATTAATTTCCACTCCTAACATATTTCTTTCACATTCAAACCAAGAAATAACACAACCATAAATTCCAGTCATATTTTTGAACGAAAAGAGGATCAGAATGTAGATAAGGAAAGAGACAATTGAATATTTACTATAAGGCTTGACAAAACCTTAGGAAGAATTAAGGTAACCATTTAAGAAGACCAAGAATACTAAACACACACATATATTTATGTAACTATTTTAAGACACTTCAGCACATAGAAAATGAGGGGAACAACTAAATTTGAAACATGAGTTCATACAACATGAGTTACTAGGAAAGTTTAACAAATTCCAACAATTCAAAGAAATGGAAAATATTTTAAAAGAGGCAGTAACCAGATCACAACAATAAATCTACTTTGAGCTTGAAAGTGTGTCTTTCCCGGATGACCAAAGCTATTAATCCAATCTAAAATGCAATCTTCATATTGAGCATGACCAAAGAGAATCCAACATACTACTCCTAGAAGCAAAACAGAAGTATAGAACAGACATGCCAAAATTCAAGTTTACTTATGTTGGACAAGTCGAGAAAGAAAACAATTAAATGAACAAATACATAGTTATATAAATTTACTGGAAAATATATTCAGAAATAACAACACAACAACAACAACAAATAAATAAGATAAACAGTTAATTCTAATAGTAACTAATCTCTTGGAGACTAAAACAAAGCTAAGAATACACACCAAGCTAACAATACAACGACAGAACACAAAGAACTAGGAATTAAACAAAGCTAAAAAAGAATTTACCTCTTTCCGGGCAGCGAACTGGACGACGAGTTTGATGGAGACAATTCCACCACCTCTCTAAATTCGAATAACCACAAAAAAACCACAAAATTTTAAAACTATGGAAACAAGAATTCCCAAAATTTTTAGGGTACTCTTTTGTCTCCAAAAATCCTCCCCTGAACAGTGAAGAGAGGGGGCTATTTATAGGACCCCAAAATCTCTCAAATTTATGATGAAGAAACGATGTGGGAGGAGCAAATTTTTTTTTTTTTTAAAAAAACCTAATGGATAAAGCTCTAGTGAGTTGGAATCGTACGAATTTGAAACGAAATTGAAAAAGAATATCAAAATTTGAAGGATATTTCCGTTGAGGAAAGTAATGCTGGAAGCTTGAGGCGTCTTTGAGCTCGTGCTATGCACGCGGAGAGTACGAATCGAAGGAAAAAAGAGGAAAACGACAGATGAAACTGGGAATTAGGGCTCGTTCTAGTTGCTTTCGCTGAAGAAGAAGAAGAAAGAAAGAAGTGGGATGAGGGTTGCGTAGGGGAGTTGTGTCTGTTCTTTCTGGGAAAAAGAAAGTGTGGGCGCGTGAGGTATAGACAATTAGGAAGAAAAACAAAAAGTGGAATAATCTAGGGTGTGGGCTGGTTTATTGATTTAATTTGGGCTTGAACTTGTAGGAAATTAAAAGGGCCAAAGGGATCTGGTTCATGGTTTATTTTCATCAAATTCAAATCGACTTCAATTAATTCAAATTTGATAAAATGGAAATGAGACAAATTATAAACTCAATTAATTACTCAAACTTCTTAACTTCAACAATACAAAATAACTATTTCGAAAAGAAAGATTTTTATTAAATTGTGAATTAATCATTCTAAAGGAAATAAAATGCATATTTAATTAAAACTCTATTTTCACTGAAAACGACTATCTAAATATTTATTCAAATTGAAAGTTATATATATTTATTAAGTATAAAGCTATATAATCTATATGAAAAATGGCAAAAGGCGCCTCGAAAATAATTTAAAGTATTTTAGATTTGCAACATCAATTATTTCAAAATTATTTAAAATTGAAGAAGCTTGAAAATTAATTAAATCGTGGAGGGTCAAAATTGGATGTCAACAACACTCCTTCCTAAAAAAAAGTCGATATTATTTTTTCAAAATAAATAAATAATTCTACCCAATCCATCTAACCCTCTACTCGTAATTTTTTTTTATTTTTATATTTACATTTTTCTCCTTTTAATTAAGATAATACGTGGAGTGGAAAAAAATAAATACTACTCCTAACATTTTAACTAATATGCTGACATATAGATAATTTAGATTCAAATTTTCAAATAATGCAAAACAATTGAACAGCGCAAGATAACAACTATCTACTATAAGCGTGGTGCTTGAGAAAGGCGTAAAAAGCAGGTAACTATTTACTCGGTTGAATTTTAGAATATTAACGTCAAACTAACTAATATTCTATATCAATTCAGACATAAAATTATCAACTTTTAAAAAAATAAATATATAATTACATATTAAAAAAGCTACATATAAAGAACTGTTGAAAATATAATGAAAAATAATAAAAGTATTATTATCTAACAGATTAAAGTTATAGATAAGATAATCACACACTTTAATTTAATATCAAAATTTTGGTTCTAACCTAAGTTATTCTATATCCTGAATTACTAGAACCTGTTAAGGTCATAAATTGTTAACATAAATTTTAAATGAAACGATCATACCTATACGTCATAATAGTTAACAATTTAAAATACGAAGGTGAAAGAATGATTTGACAGTTCAGGCTGTTTCTCGCACACTCACACACGCAGAAATACAGAGATACGTAGCTGTCAGTGAAGCAGAAAGACAGAAATCTTTGATCCTTATTTATGCATGCACCTCTTTGTCCTCACTCTAACCCCTCTTTAGCTTTTTCCACTAAAAACTTATAGAACCCTACTTTTTTTAATATTATTCCTAGGTGAAAAAAAAAGGTCTTTTAATTTAATTTATTATTGGAAGAAACTAAGTGAGTCATACTGTTGCCAAAGCACCAAAAAGAAAAAACTTTTAAAAAAGGATATGTTTGCTGAAAAAGATGGCTGTCAAAGTATAGTTGAGAACTATCACATCTCTCCATCATATTTTCATCATGACATTGTGAACAGAAATTAAGTTAGTCTTGTCATCCCAAAAATTGCCCTTTAAGGTTAACTTGTTCAGACTCTCCGTTACAAATATTTGTGGTCCACTCCCCAATCGAGGGTGAAGCACGATTTGAATTTTCTTCGTTGAAAAATTATGTTATAAACTTGAATTCACGTGATTTTCGGTAGTGTTTATCGTAAAAACTCTGATTTCACCATTATCTCCTGTTGATACTGTATCAATCTATCACCAATTGTATCATTATTTTATTCTATTTTGAATTGAATGTTCCTTATCAACGTTACACTTCATGTGTTTTTTCTCATATGCAAACACAATGACAGATTCGGTGGATCACTGAACACAATAATTTGATTGGACAAGAGAATATGCTTTAATTCTATAATCACTCCAAATTTTTTAAGTATATATGTATAGAATAAGCATATACCACAAATAGGGTACTGTAGCTATATGAATTTAAATGATCAAAAAATGAATTACACGTTGATCTTGTAATTTTAGACATTTTCAGCATTTACTTAAACATATAATAAAGTGGTATTACTAATCGAATAGAAAATTTGGTTAAAATGAATATTTTCGAATGTAGAAAATCATGAGGTGACATGTGATATGCCATTGAGTGACTTTTATGATATTAAGAAAATATGAATGTATTCATCTATTTTTAATAGTTCAATGACCATTTAATTAGAAATGAACCCCTAGAAAAGTTGGAGATATTAGGTAAATTCCACTATTTAGATCCTTTAGGATATTAATATATATGATACCAATTACTAGTATATAGTTCTTATGCAATGTTTTTTTCTGCACATTGCTTAATAACCTTCAATTTGAAACAAGAATTGATCTTTATCTAGCAAAGTCAACTAATTAATGATTAATTAAGCTGTACTAATTAGGCCAAGTAATTGGAGCTAGGAGTAAAGAGCAACTCTAGAAGTAGCATAGGGTTTGAGGAAAAAAGATTCCACTATTTTACTGTATTTGAAATAGTTAGAATGGTCGACTTTTTCTTATGTTAAAGTTGAAAGTTAATCAAGTTACTATATTTTACAATAATTTTTTAATGTCAGTTCATGCTCCATAGAAAGTTGATTAAAGTTGCACTACTTGTGATGCTTATGGTGCTTGTTTTATTTGAAAAGGGTCATACTTGTCCTTCGTTATACTTTTTCAACATACGTGTCATTTTTACCCTTATTCCATTAAATCTCCATGTCTCACCTTACTTTTCGCTTTATATGTTGTTGTTTACTTTTCTAGTTTCTTCATGGGGATAAGCACATTCTATACTCAAAACAAACCCAACGTCATAGTACATTCATAGAGCGCATGCAGTCTACAATCTATGGGGAAAAAAGTGTACCAATTTCGAAAATTTTGTTTTGAAAGTATACAATATGGTATCAGAAATTAAAGAGGCCTCCAAGTGTGTGAAAACAAACAAGGAAACCAATAAAGCTTATTTAATAACCTGCCAAAGACTGCTTAAATGTTTTGGAATCTAATAAAACACCCACCCATTCTTTTAGCATCTTCAAAAAAAAAAAAAAAAAGGTACGAACGAAAATAAAAATTGAGTAGGTATAAGGCTATATATATAGATGCCACTCTCTTTAATTTGTGGCAGAAAAAAAAAAGCATGCATGCATAGAGTAGTGTGAAGCTAGTTACAATTAATTGGAGACCAAGACAACATTTCATTGTTGTACTAATAAAGAAGGGGTAGGGGGCCAAGCTAAACCTTTTTACATGTTAGTGTTTTGGCAATGACTAATTGGCCATACTTTTATGTTTTGCTAAAATTGTAGTAGTAAGAAAAATGTCTATGTACTTTGATGATATAAAGACTGTGCAGTGTGCAGCGCTTTGGCTTTCTATGTGTTATTATTGTCTGTTTGCTATTTTCACTGCATATGACTAGACAAACTCATCAACTACTACCCCACACCACTACTAATTCAATACTTAGGTTCCAACAAATGTTTTTTTTTTTTTTTCAATTGTCAAGTACTAAATTCTTCACTGAAAAACTTTTCGTGTTTGATTATTGCATCGTGAGGTTACATAGTTGATTTCAACTAATACTATAGTTATTATCTCAGAAAGTCACACAAAAGATGATTTTCTAAGACTTGATGTTTGTTTACGATTCTCCACCATATATCATAAACTGACAAATGCACAAGAAACACACAAGTTTAATAGCAGTGATGTTTGTATAAAGTAGTAAATATTTATGGTTTTAAAAAATTAATCATCCGGAAGTCGACTTGTAACTAATTAGAGGGGTGGAAATGTCATATTCGGAAAGATTCTCCGTTTTGAAGGGTCTAACACGAGAACTCTAATTAAAGACAGAAAAAATTCCTACCTATTCCAGTTCTTGCCTCAAGAAGTTTACGCTCAACTTCAATATTGTTGGGCATAAAATCATGTGTTACACTTATAACTCACGTAAATTTTGAGGTACAAACTACAACCTGTTCGTGGATTGCCACTCGTAAAAAAAAATTGATGAACACCCACCCCAGTATTTATATCAAACCAATTATATATCTTGCATATAGCCTTTATACGTTCTCCATTTAACTAGCAACTCTTTATAAACACCAGGTGCGGTTAAGTATTTGCCCGATCCATTGCCCCTTGATGCCTTATCAGTTTTAATTATGATCCATCCATTTTCTGGCAAGGGCCAAATCATCATGAAAAACATGAGTTTTGGCAGTGCATCTAATGCATATATCAGTCATCTCTAATAGATCACTTCCAGTTAGAATTGTAATAGATCACTTTGGCACCAAATTTCAACCATTGTACTAAAATTTATGTAACCTCAACCATAACTGAAACAAACCTAAGAGGAATGGTTCTATACAACACCCATAATTACCATATCTGAATTGGTTTTATTCTTGCTACAGCTAAAAAAAATTGCTACAAAGGTAAGCAGGATTTGTATCGTAATCTTGGTAGAGCAACAAGCCTTCTAATTTTCTATCCTAGTCACTTGGTGGATGTTTCTTAATGTCTTTTGGTACAGAGGCAGCAATCTAAGTTAAGCTACAACTCAAATTTGTTTTCTCCGGGTGGAATTGTCCATGGAACATGGAGTAATATTGCTTAAAAGGAAGTCAGAAGTAAACAGAAAGGCTATATAGTAATGAACTCAAGATTTTCACTTATCAGGGAAATGGCAGTGACTAGAAGAGCAAAATTCCTTAGAAATCATTATCTTCTGAATTTTCTTGTATCAACAGATATACCTATTACTTCGAGAGCCGATAGATAATAAGAAACAAAGTGCAAGCTGCAATGACTGCTGATAGAATGAGTGTATCCCTTGATTTCTTCCTTCTAATTGAGCCTGCATGAATCAGTAATGATGTCAACAAGAGATACTTTTAACCAAGACAATTTGGTAGCAGAAATGGTCCCAAAAATAGTAGTACCAATTAGCCCGCGGATGACAGGAAACTTGTCGCCCAGTTGTTTCACTTTTCCTTGAACATCACCAAATAAAGCTCTTTGAGAACCCAAGGCAGCCCTAGTTGTTTGAGCTTGGTTAATCACGTCATCAATCTGGACAAAAGGATCAACACGGTTGAGAAGCAGTATTTGGGTACTGAAGAATCATGATAGTTGTTAACCAATTCGATCAAGCAGTTTTATGAGGATTGGCATAGTTGTAGATTTAAGGAATGCTCTTAAAGAATCATGGAAGAGCAGATATAAATGACAAGGAGAAACTGTAGAGGGGAAATGATTTGGAATTCCTAGAAAAGGAACCTAGTTAATGTATGTTGCAGAATGGCTGTCACACTCTCATCTGTATCCAGATAGTCTCTTATGATGTATCCACATTTTAGTTACTAGCCCCATCCATAATACAGTAAATGCTATAATGACCGACATATTCAGTGATTATAAGATTCTCTCTAATAGAAGGATAAGTTACAAAGTTCGCTAGAACACATACATTGATATAGACCCTAGCTGCAGCCATGCTACATTCTACAATATGCAACACAAGAGCAAACACCACTAAGAGACAGTGAGAACATCATTTTTGTCACCTAATTCTATCCAGTAACAGAAAGAAAAGAGGGAAAGGGCATCATACCAGGCCATGTCAATGATAGTGTCAACTGGGCCTTACATTACATATAATTGCTTTTATTTGTTGCATACTAGAAATTAATATACTACTGGATAAATTCAGGAATCAGTAGTTATGCTGAAAGAGCATATAGGTGACTTTAGAATCTCTGCGGAATCTAACCTTGAACCCACCAACGACCAGTTCTCTCATGTGATTAGATTGATGGGCTCCATCTAATGTCAATCCTGAATATTTAACTCCAAGACCACAAGACTCTCTCCTGGCTCTCAAGTGACAACTCGGCAACTCCTACCAAGTAAAGCCGACAAGCTCATTCCATGGTTAATAAACTTTTCTTTTATGCTGGTGGCGATCAGGTCATTTGCGACTTATTGGCACTTCAAATAATGCACCAGGCAGCCTAGTGAAGACCATAAGCACAGGTGTTGCTAGATAAACCTACCCAACAAGGTTGGAACAGCTGAGCTAACACTGAGTGTTGTAGCTGCGATTTGAACCAGGAATTTCTAGATTGTTGCGCCTATGTCTCTACCACTCAGCCATCTCCTTGGGGACCCATGATTAAAGAATATATCTTTGACCAGATTATAAAACAATAAATATCAAAAGCAAAAATCAGTAACATATTCTAAATAGTAGCCAAAGCCAACAGTGCTTGGACCTCTACCTCACAATCTTCCCTTTTTTTCCTTTTAAAAAGATAGGACCTCTACGTCACTATCATAACTTCTAGAATTTGAACAAGAAAAAAAAAGGATGAGTGGTTCCTAATTCTCTCTCAGATATTATGAAAAGTTGCTTTATCTATAATTTATCTCATTTTTTTACAAAACTACAAAGTTAGTTTATTTTATTTTTTTGAAACTACAAAGTTAATTATAAGGAATAAGTACTTCAGTAAACTGACATTTACTAGCTTGCTAGTTTCAGGCTGCAATAGAACTCGTAGAAAAACTCACCTAAAGTACCTTTCATTTTTCTGCATGTTCCTCAAACTTTTAGGTTGTGCACTAGCAATCCAGCTTAATACATGTTTTCATTATAAAAGGAAACATTCTTCAGTTTCACCCATCAAAAGCATAGTCATAATAGAATCCTTTTACTTTAGGTGTAAAGAAAATAGTCTAGAGGATGTAAAACAGTTAGTTGATTTGTTGAGTTCTTTGTAAATACTCTCTGTTTTTCATTCTTTGGACCTGAAACTTTTTGGAGGTCTCCAGTATGTCCTTAATGCTGAAGTATATAGCATTACCAATTTTCAAAAAGAGAAGAAAGTCATAATAAAATATTACTTGAAAAAGATTGAATTAGAACTTCTAAATAAAACTGTCCTGCTAAATCTACATTAGCAATAGAGCCAAAGTGGCTGTTCTGCCCATATCAAGGCCAGCAACAGAACTAAGCTGAACTTTCTTCTTTGATATTCAGTGTAGTATTTCCATGGTAAAATGATGAAGAAAGAGCAAAGGGATCATGCATCAACCTCACCAAGAAAGAAAATTGACTCAAGACAGAAACACAAAGTGAAACTTATAGAACTAAAACCAGTAGAGAAGGGAACAAAGCTAGAACATTCAGATATGTCGACTAAACAACTATGTTCAGATAAAGTAGCAGAAAATCTGGTGGACGTGGAGGAGGACGTAATGGATATCCGTGGAGAGGTCGCCGATATGGTTGTTGCTGTGGGTACTGTTCTGTGCAGGGATGTGCAAGGTGTTGTTTCACTGCTCATGAAGCCCCTGATGCTCTATCTGAAGATGATATCAAGAATTGATCATTTTGTGTCCTACAAACTGTTGTTGTTTTTTCCTTTTAAGAAAGGCATGTTGTTGTCTTCATTTGGACACATATTCATGTGTGTGTTTCTTCAATTGATTGACATTGCCAATGCTTGAATAAATCACTATTATTTAGTGAGGTTTTGTATTTTTTTTTCTCACATTGAATGACAATGTATGCAGTTTGGAGTTTTGAACTAGTGAAGTTGATTGTTGTGACTTCAATTAACTCATGAAATTTACTCCTCCTATTCCAATTTATATGAAATTTTAGATTCAAAAGTCAATTTTTTACACTTTTAGTGTATAAATATTGAAAGAATTCTTCCTCATGTTCAAATTTATATGACATTTTAGATTTAAAGGTCAATCATTTAGTGTATGAATGGCAAGCTTAATCGCGCGTTCAAGTAGATTATTGTGTAATACTAAAAGGGTCAACCCGCCCACCATCTTTTCTGCTACTTGAGAATTTATCATTCGATTGGAGCTCCTATCTACATTTCACAAGGTAGGATTATGTTAAGGGCCATGAATTACGGAATTATTATCGAGCTTGAGATGCACCCTGAAGTTAGCTTCAAGATAGGTTTTGTGCTTCACCTCACTTCACCGGCGATGCAGGCACCAAAGCGTTAAGGTGTGTCTCATTGTCCAAGTGCAGTGTCTCGAAGAGAGCAACACTAAGCAACAAATATTTCATTTGATTATAATTATTCCAATCCTTTTGACTATGTAATGGTTGTTACGGTCTATAGTTATTTCAGAAACAACCTCTCTACCTTCTCAAAGATAGGGGGATAAGGTCTGCGCACTCAACCCTCCCCAGACCCCACTTGTGAGATTACACTGGATTTGTTGTTATTGTTGTCAATTATGAATTTCTTCATTAAAGCACACAATTTTTTTGCATTTAAAGTCTAATAGACTTCAGGGCTTGTTTTCGCATTTCACCTTTGATAACACTGTTTGGAAGGATGTCTTTGAGGTTTAGTTGTCACTAGAATACTCCATACCAAGACCATCATAGAGGATGAAAGAGAGCGAACTCTGTACAAAGAAAATGATGTTTGTAAAAACTAAAGAGAGCACTTAATCTTACATGAGATATGCTTCCATGAATAGCAGCTCTCTCCCTCAGTATATGCATTTTGGGGGACATACTCCCTGATGCCTGAATCGATACAAATAATAGCTTAAGAGGCAATCGAAACTATAGCATCTAAAAAAGAATTTCGATAATGAAGCTTTCTTACCTTATACTCACTGATATCATCTCTCACAGAACTAAGAAGTTCAGCATGTTCCCTCATTGAGCTTATATTTCCCTTAATACGCCTAAATTCCTGAAGACAAGATGATGTGTCAGTCATAAAAACAGTGACTGGCATAGCCAACAAGCAATTCAAACTACTCCAACATAGCATGCACTCTGAATGATAGCGGTTCAACATTCTTGTATAACCAAAACCTTGATAGTTCAATTTTGAGGATATCTGACTTTCCTTGGGCTCTACTTAAGTATTCTTTTTCAGTATATGTTAAATCACAATAATAGAGATACTCTGATTAAAGAGTTCAACCACAGTTAGTTCCAATTATTCCCACAAAGAAATTGATACTTGATCAATTAGCAAACCCTCACCAATTTATCCTTTTAAGAAGTATGGAACGGGACAGCTAATCTGATAACTATCAGAAGAGTTTGCTTGCTAAACACATCAGAATTTCCAAGAGTTTAAGTGAATTAACTCAGTTGACATGGGCACCAGTTAAATCTGCAGCCAGGACAGGGAAATGGATAAAATATTTATTCTAGTTTGTGTGTTATTTCGAATGTTCCATTACAAACACATGTTGTTGCAGTCTACAGGATTAGCATAAGCAACAAGAGCAGTGCAGTTACTTTTAGAAACTGCACATGAGTAGTCGGACAAACAGAATTCAAACTAGTTGGATATCAACAAGGCAGGAGAAGATGTCACCATAGCTGCTGATAAAATACTTTCTTTTTCCCACTTCAGAAAGTTACAATTGTTACCATGTCAAATCATTTATGGTGTATCAGTGACTATATTTAATATACTATCACATGGTTAGTAACCTGGGTAAATTCATGAAGTATGTCCCTGTGCCTTGCCAGTTTCTGTATAACAGAAGTGGTAGATGCTGCAGATGCCGCACATCTACTCATAGAATCATTTACATCCAGTAGTTTCTCAAGTAATGACTGAATCTCCATTTCCGTGGACTTCCACGACCTGCTGGATCCTAAAGTTGGGGAACCAGCTTCTACATAACCTGAATTCAATAAAAACAAGAATCAGAAACCACACCACAAGCTGAGTTGTTCAACAAGTTCCAAAAATCAGAAACCGGCCATATTTGCTTGGTTTGTTAGGTGAAGCTCAAAACCAAAACAAACCCCATGACAGCCAATCTAAAGCTTAGGTGGGTAATCAGTAGTGTTGACCCTTAGGTCTTCATGAACAAGGACAAGCAACTAACAAATATCTATGAAGTTTACTCCTGGTCTGTAACATAATTAGACTAATGATGTGTCCTGATCAGTAATTAGAGTAACAATTTCTGCAATTACAATTTATACTAATTAACTTTTTTGCATTAGATTTGGTTGTATTGTACTGTTAACTCAGCTATGTGATAGAAAATTACATGATTTCTAAACGTTATAAGTTTGAATTATTTCTTGGTAACAATTTCCAGTAATTGAGGGAATTCTATATTGAAATGAAGGAGCTATGGAAAAAGTCAAAACGGTAAGTTGGCAATGCAAAATGGACAATCAATGATGCATCAAGAGTGTAACAACACCCTACAAATTAGCAGTTTAGAAGCAGAGAATGAAACAAAATGTATTTAAAGAACTCGTAAAAACCCAGGTGGTAAATAGGAGGAAAACAAGGACGTGGCAGGACAAATGACTGGAAAGCCAACCTCTTCAGGACCAATCAGGTCAACACCAACTAATGCAAGCATAACTAACTACTTCAACGGCAGCAACTAGAATCTTAACTTTAGCTTACCTATTACTGACTGAATGGCCTGGTATTGGTAACGAACAGGTCAGATTCTCTGAAGTGGATGGGCAAAGAATGACGGAATTTTCTCAGTTAAATCAAGCAAAGCAGCACAAGAAGGAGCCAATGAGGCCTTGGAAGTTGACATTGAAAACTAATGTTCCAAAAACTGGCTGGATTTGGGTGGATAGCACTCAATGAGGCCTGTCTCACACATAATGATCTCCAAAGGAGGAGAACAGAATTTTGCAGCTTATGTTACTTTTGCAAATCGGACAGACATCTCCAGCATTTCAGGTTCATATGGGATATCTGGTATATGTTCTCAGTTTATTTGGAGAGTTTGGGTAATGCAAGGGAACTTCAAAGGTACAATTACTAGTTGGAATAGACAGAATATGGAGAAACGACAGATGTGGATAAACATTCCGCTTATAATTTTAGACAGATGGATAGAAAGGGCCTGCAGATGTCTTGAGGAAAGCTTTCTTTAGCTTCATCACTTTTAAAGTTTATTTATAAAACGTATATTTTAGGTGTAACAGAAGATAGATTAGATACTATACTGGACTTTTATGGATTCCTTACGTGCATGAAGGACTGAATTCCGAAACTACCTTCATTGTAACATGACAGTACACACTACATTAAATAATAAGTGTTACTTTGCATTTCAGAAAATTTCTAAGGTGGTTATTCACTTCCCTCAATTAGTCAAAGCTGCAGCAGAAACTTCTTGTCTCAAAAAAATCACTCATTTAGCCATAAATTAAACTTCAACCAACAGAATTGAACAGGCAATAAGGAAGATTTCCAAAATGATCCAGACCAGAAATTCAACTCATAGACAACAACATTGAATAAGAAACAAAGTATGATACAACGAATCAACATAGAAACAAAGTATCATACTCTTCCTCAAATAAATACACACAAACAAAAAGGAGCATGGCATTGATCATTCAATCAAGATAGAAGCTTTACACTTTCTGGACCAAAACCCACAAACAAGTTGATCTAATAAATCAAGGTAGAAACTGTACACTCTCTCAACCAAAACTGCATCTCTACCTCCACGAGGCAGTGGTAAGGTCTGAGGTCACCCTACCCTCCCGAGACCCCTGGGATTTCACTGGGTATGTTGTTGTTGAATCAAGATAAAAACTTCATCAATTTCAACATAAAACCCACTAAGAATTCATCCCAACATTCGCAAAATTAGCAATCAAAATAGCAATGTAGCACCTTGTGTACCAAACCATAAACACATAGTTATAATGAATCAAGATAGGATCTCCACACTTTCTAAACCAAAACCCATCAACATTTTGACACAATGAATAACAGAAACATATTTTCCTGGCATATGACGAAGTGAAGTTCAAATGCAATTGGGTACAAGCGATTTAGCAAAAATTGAACTTTACCTCCTTGTGTGACCCTAGCACCAAGCTTTGCATAAGAATAGAGCTTCACATCAAGATCACCTTCGATCTTGCGAGCCTCTTTGCGTAGTTCTTCCCACCCAGATTCTTGCAGTATCTCCATACTCAGATCCTTAGACATACGGATCTGATTCGGATCCGACCCGATCAATCTTGTAAGGAAATTCCTTCGTTCCTACCGATTGGGGAAATTGAGTTTGTGATCTGACAGTTATTACAGTTGAGAGTTTATGTTTTTTCCCCTTTTGGATTCAGCAGAAGCCACCATTCACCCTTTCTCCAATTGCTTACACACACTGGATTTTCATCTGTTTGCTTCTCAAAGCCAAATGAGGGAGAAAATAGTCAATTCTTAATATTACTTATATAACCTTTTAAAAAAATTGTTCTCCCTCCGTCACAATTTATATAATATAGTTTGAAGAGTTCAAGAAAAAAGAAAAATCTTTTTAAACTTGTGATCAAAAATAAATTTGATATTTGAGTTCTATAAATCATTTCATTAAAGATAAAATAAGTATTTTAAAGTTAAATTATTATTAAATATAAAAAATATATCATTTTTTAACGAATTTTAAAAGAAAAATGAGTCATATAAGTTGAAAGTGTAGAGTATATAAACATATAAATTATTTTAGAAAGTACTATAAACAATTTATTTCCTAAGAGTAGCTAATTTTTCGTTTATTTTCCCTTTAGTAGCATTTTTTACAAACAAATGGTTTGAGTTGGATGAATCCGTGTACATTTCAATTAAATGAAAATCTATCAAGCATTGAACAACCTATTTGTAAGTGTTAGGGTAATCTCATCCATTAAAATTAGAGTACATACCTCACTTTAAAATTTGTAATTTATACTTTTTTTTTGTATATTATGATATATATATATAGTGTTCTTGTTTATGTATATGTGTTTAATATTTGTTTTGATTATCTAAAAATATGTCTACTATTATCACATAACAACTTTTTTTCATGCCTCTTATAAGTTACAATTACAATAATGTGATTTTAAACATGATTCTAAAATTTTACTTCCCAAATATGTATTTGTACAACTCTTTCACGTATTTTTCAATATACAATTTGTGTCAATAAAGTATATATTGTATACAATTCTTTTGCGCATGTTTTCAAATGATACAGTTGATGCCCTCACCTAAATATAACTCTTTCGTTCATACAATTGACAACCTCTTGAACAACTATCTTGCATGACAGAACTGATATCCTACTGAATAATTACTTAGCATGGTACAACATGAAGTCAATAACAATAGTTATGTTTTGCAAAGGGCTAATCCATCGGTGGCCCCTTAAATTTGGCACGAAGTTTCACTTAGGCACCTTAAGTGGGCGATGTTCATTTTAGACACCTCATGCAGGGTCTCGATGTGTCATTTTGACACTTTTTGCTTACATGGCTTAGTGAGTGTAATACACTTGTTGAGCGCGCGTGAAAAACCTATTTAGTCGATTTTTTAATTATTTTTTTCTTCTTCTTTACCATTTTCAGCTACCATTTTTGCAAACTTAACTATCCAACATGGTGAATAAAAATAGTTATAGTAAAATGATGAAAAATGATGGAAACTATTTTAGAAATTTAAGAATAGACCCATTTCAAGATTAAATATTAAAATATTCATGAGATTCTTTCTTGAAAGAATTTAATATTTAATTAGGGGTATTTGGAGAA